>NC_139161.1:39349019-39542829 GCF_964270905.1 Leucopleurus acutus
CCTCTCTCCATGCCCTGCCGCCCCCTGCCCCTGCCCCCATTTGCTGCTGGTAAGTTCATTTTCCCAGTCTGGCTCCCGTGCAGAGAGGGCCTGGAGGCCGAGGTGGAAGGTAGCAGCGAGTTGGCCCGCGCTTGGCCCTCCTGCGGTTGCCGCTTCAGCACCAGACTGTCATACACCTGGTAGTTGGCATTGCCTCCCGGGTTCCGGCTGAGTGGCATGAAGGTGGGCGGGGGTGGAGGGTGCTCGGTAGCCTGGACGTCGGGCAGGAGGTGAGAGGGGCGGAGGAGCAGTGCTGAGCTGGGAGCCGGGGCCCGCTGGTCCGAGGCCTCGGCCAGTACCGTGAGGGAGGCGGAGGTGGCCACAGGGCGCCGCAAGGGCAGGATCTCAGCCCATTCGGCCGCCGGGTGCCGCACCTCGTGGGGCTCGCGGGAGTAATCCAAGTGTCCCGTGGAGGGGTGCAGGCTGCGGTTGGACTCGCTGTGAGCACAGCTGGGGAGGCTACGTCTGTGGGCCGGTGGGGTGTTGCGCTACCAGGCTTCGGGCCGGTAGCCCGGAGGCACCAGAGCGGATGGAGGCTCAGAGCCCTCCAGACCCAGACTCCGCCGCGGGCCCAGTTGCCGTCCTTTCGGCCCGTGAGCCCCTCGACCTGCACCTGGCCGCCCCCACCGGCGCCCAGCCCCGGCGCCGCCACCTGTGTGCCGGTGTGTCCCTCCACAGCTCCCTCCGACAAAAGCCCCCCCACCACCACCCCGCCCCTCTGGCGTGTCACCGCGGCCGGGTGCGGGAGCGGGATGGAGGGCAGGGGCCGCTTCCCCGGGCCTGCCGGCCACCAGGGGCGGGGTCCTGAGCTCGGCGGGGTGTGTGGGGCAGGGGTGGCCTTGCCGGGGCTGAGGGGCCGTGGCGACTCAATGGTGGCTCCCAGTGGCTTCGGGCCAGCTGCTGTCGGGCAGGAGGGCCAGCCCGGGCTGTGGTCGGGCTGCGCCTAGCGCCGCGTGGGCGGGCAGGGCCGATGCCCAAGGGACCGCGGGCCCCGGGCCCTAAAGCCTCCGGGGCCACGTCCCTGTGAGCGACTTGCGGGATCTTGGGCGGGGCGCCAAGCGCCGAAGGCTTTGCTGGGTCACGGCCGCCCTGGGCTGGGAGGTGGTCGCCAAACCCTCCGCCGCCGCCCGATACCCGAGACCTCCGTTCCCCCTGCCGGGGCGGGCGGGCCGCCAGGCTGGCGTTAGGGCGCCAGCGCCAGCGAAACTGGGCCTCAAGAGGCAGCCAGCGGACCCCGCCCCCGTCTACGGCCATACCACCCTGAACGCGCCCGATCTCGTCTGATCTCGGAAGCTAAGCAGGGTCGGGCCTGGTTAGTACTTGGATGGGAGACCGCCTGGGAATACCGGGTGCTGTAGGCTTTTTGCCTCCCGCTCCGCCCGCCTTCTCCTTTACTCGCCCGCGGCGGGGGCCGCCGGCTCCGCCCCCGCCGGGCCCCGCTGCAGGCCCCACCTCCTCAGGCCCCTCCCACCACGGCGCGCGCCGGCGGGGGCGGTCCCCGCCGGCCCGGCCGGCCAGGCGGCCAGAAGGCGGCCCTGGAAGGCAGCCGCACCCCAGACGCTCCCGGGGCGGCTGGCCCGGACCCAGACTCCGCCGCGGGCCCAGTTGCCGTCCTTTCGGCCCGCGAGCCCCTCGACCTGCACCTGGCCGCCCCCACCGGCGCCCAGCCCCGGCGCCGACACCTGTGTGCCGGTGTGTCCCTCCACAGCTCCCTCCGACAAAAGCCCCCCCACCACCACCCCGCCCCTCTGGCGTGTCACCGCGGCCGGGTGCGGGAGCGGGATGGAGGGCAGGGGCCGCTTCCCCGGGCCTGCCGGCCACCAGGGGCGGGGTCCTGAGCTCGGCGGGGGGTGTGGGGCAGGGGTGGCCTTGCCGGGGCTGAGGGGCCGTGGCGACTCAATGGTGGCTCCCAGTGGCTTCGGGCCAGCTGCTGTCGGGCAGGAGGGCCGGCCCGGGCTGTGGCCGGGCTGCGCCTAGCGCCGCGTGGGCGGGCAGGGCCGATGCCCAAGGGACCGCGGGCCCCGGGCCCTGAAGCCTCCGGGGCCACGTCCCTGTGAGCGACGTGCGGGATCTTGGGCGGGGCGCCAAGCGCCGAAGGCTTTGCTGGGTCACGGCCGCCCTGGGCTGGGAGGTGGTCGCCAAACCCACCGCCGCCGCCCGATACCCGAGACCTCCGTTCCCCCTGCCGGGGCGGGCGGGCCGCCAGGCTGGCGTTAGGGCGCCAGCGCCAGCGAAACTGGGCCTCTAGAGGCCGCCCGCGGCCCCCGCCCCCGTCTACGGCCATACCACCCTGAACGCGCCCGATCTCGTCTGATCTCGGAAGCTAAGCAGGGTCGGGCCTGGTTAGTACTTGGATGGGAGACCGCCTGGGAATACCGGGTGCTGTAGGCTTTTTGCTTCCCGCTCCGCCCGCCTTCTCCTTTACTCGCCCGCGGCGGGGGGGCCGCCGGCTCCGCCCCCGCCGAGCCCCGCTGCAGGCAGGAGTCAAGGTGGTTTGCCTGCCCGAGCAGGAAGCTTGGGCGATGGCAGAAGCGGGAAGAAACTCTTGAGCACAGGTTCTTGGGATCCACGGAGCAGCGCATGCACATGCGATGGCTGCCTACACAGCTGGCTTGCTTGTCTGTGGGGAAAGGCGAGATGGGTCAGGGCCTGGGTTCCTGAGGGGCTGAGAATCAAGGCAGGGATAGAAGAAAGGGGACAGGCCCACATCCCCTGAACCCACGCCGGCGCCCACTCACCTTTGTGGAAAATACGATTGAAAAGTGCCCGCAAGAATCTCTTCAGATGCCTCCAGAGTTGAGGGAAGAAGGGGAGGGGCGAGGCCGGGAGCAGGGTGAGCCCTGAAATCCAACCCTTGTCCGGTCACACCCCAGCAGCCCTCCCACCTCAGCCCCTTCAAGACCCCAGGGCTCCCCCAACCGCGCTGCACAGATCCTGCCCTGACCATAGTCACCACGTTGATCCCCACGTTGAGCAAGATGAAGCTGACCGGGATCAGAAGAATTGAGTATCCTTGCTCCTGGCATTTCCTGGGGATGGGGCCAGTGAACGGCTCGGCTCGGTAGTAGTGTCGCTCACCCATGGCCGTTGGTCCCAGGACTGCCTGGGCCCCCTGCCCTCCAGTTTTAACTGGGAGCCAGACTGGGTCATAATGGGGCAGGTGTTGAGGTCACAGTGAGGGAGGGGGATGAAAGAAAAGGGGGGCCCAGAGTGGCATTCCCTGGTAACCAGGGTCAGGTAAGCTGAGCCTGGACAGTCAAACAGGGCCCGGTGGCCGGCATACATCCCCTCGAGCGGTCATTCATTCGCTCACCGCCCGCTGACTCACTTGTTCAAATGACACATTGCGTCTCTTGGCCCCTCTTGAGACTAGGAAGACCTTGGCCTCAGAGGCCTGCTGAAGGCCTGGCTGGAGTCCAGAGCCTCAGCCTTCTTCATGCCCTTCACTGGGCCTGGAGCTGGACCTGCCCAGATGTGGAACCTCCCAGTTTGGAAGCAACTTCTTGTATGAGGCTCTCTGTGGACAGGGACAGCTGAGACACAGAGGAGGTGCCCAGAGACCAGGGGTTTGGAGTCTGCAGCTGCAGATGTACTTAGTGCATGGTATAGGACCAGGAGGGGCCTGCTGGCAGAACTGTGGCCACTAAACCAAAGGGAACCTCAGGCCAAGAAGGGGACACTGGCTTCTTATTGCAGGAAGCCAAGCGCAGGGACCCAGGCTGGCAGAAGGAGTGGCGCTTCCAAGCCACAGACCACCAATGTTTCCTGGACTCTGGCGCTCTTTATTCCTCTCTCCATGCCCTGCCGCCCCCTGCCCCTGCCCCCATTTGCTGCTGGTAAGTTCATTTTCCCAGTCTGGCTCCCGTGCAGAGAGGGCCTGGAGGCCGAGGTGGAAGGTAGCAGCGAGTTGGCCCGCGCTTGGCCCTCCTGCGGTTGCCGCTTCAGCACCAGACTGTCATACACCTGGTAGTTGGCATTGCCTCCCGGGTTCCGGCTGAGTGGCATGAAGGTGGGCGGGGGTGGAGGGTGCTCGGTAGCCTGGACGTCGGGCAGGAGGTGAGAGGGGCGGAGGAGCAGCGCTGAGCTGGGAGCCAGGGCCCGCTGGTCCGAGGCCTCGGCCAGTACCGTGAGGGAGGCGGAGGTGGCCACAGGGCGCCGCAAGGGCAGGATCTCAGCCCATTCGGCCGCCGGGTGCCGCACCTCGTGGGGCTCGCGGGAGTAATCCAAGTGTCCCGTGGATGGGTGCAGGCTGCGGTTGGACTCGCTGTGAGCACAGCTGGGGAGGCTACGTCTGTGGGCCGGTGGGGTGTTGCGCTACCAGGCTTCGGGCCGGTAGCCCGGAGGCACCAGAGCGGATGGAGGCTCAGAGCCCTCCAGACCCAGACTCCGCCGCGGGCCCAGTTGCCGTCCTTTCGGCCCGTGAGCCCCTCGACCTGCACCTGGCCGCCCCCACCGGCGCCCAGCCCCGGCGCCGCCACCTGTGTGCCGGTGTGTCCCTCCACAGCTCCCTCCGACAAAAGCCCCCCCACCACCACCCCGCCCCTCTGGCGTGTCACCGCGGCCGGGTGCGGGAGCGGGATGGAGGGCAGGGGCCGCTTCCCCGGGCCTGCCGGCCACCAGGGGCGGGGTCCTGAGCTCGGCGGGGGGTGTGGGGCAGGGGTGTCCTTGCCGGGGCTGAGGGGCCGTGGCGACTCAATGGTGGCTCCCAGTGGCTTCGGGCCAGCTGCTGTCGGGCAGGAGGGCCGGCCCGGGCTGCGGCCGGGCTGCGCCTAGCGCCGCGTGGGCGGGCAGGGCCGATGCCCAAGGGACCGCGGGCCCCGGGCCCTGAAGCCTCCGGGGCCACGTCCCTGTGAGCGACGTGCGGGATCTTGGGCGGGGCGCCAAGCGCCGAAGGCTTTGCTGGGTCACGGCCGCCCTGGGCTGGGAGGTGGTCGCCAAACCCTCCGCCGCCGCCCGATACCCGAGACCTCCGTTCCCCCTGCCGGGGCGGGCGGGCCGCCAGGCTGGCGTTAGGGCGCCAGCGCCAGCGAAACTGGGCCTCTAGAGGCCGCCTGCGGCCCCTGCCCCCGTCTACGGCCATACCACCCTGAACGCGCCCGATCTCGTCTGATCTCGGAAGCTAAGCAGGGTCGGGCCTGGTTAGTACTTGGATGGGAGACCGCCTGGGAATACCGGGTGCTGTAGGCTTTTTGCCTCCCGCTCCGCCCGCCTTCTCCTTTACTCGCCCGCGGCGGGGGGGCCGCCGGCTCCGCCCCCGCCGAGCCCCGCTGCAGGCAGGAGTCAAGGTGGTTTGCCTGCCCGAGCAGGAAGCTTGGGCGATGGCAGAAGCGGGAAGAAACTCTTGAGCACAGGTTCTTGGGATCCACGGAGCAGCGCATGCACATGCGATGGCTGCCTACACAGCTGGCTTGCTTGTCTGTGGGGAAAGGCGAGATGGGTCAGGGCCTGGGTTCCTGAGGGGCTGAGAATCAAGGCAGGGATAGAAGAAAGGGGACAGGCCCACATCCCCTGAACCCACGCCGGCGCCCACTCACCTTTGTGGAAAATACGATTGAAAAGTGCCCGCAAGAATCTCTTCAGATGCCTCCAGAGTTGAGGGAAGAAGGGGAGGGGCGAGGCCGGGAGCAGGGTGAGCCCTGAAATCCAACCCTTGTCCGGTCACACCCCAGCAGCCCTCCCACCTCAGCCCCTTCAAGACCCCAGGGCTCCCCCAACCGCGCTGCACAGATCCTGCCCTGACCATAGTCACCACGTTGATCCCCACGTTGAGCAAGATGAAGCTGACCGGGATCAGAAGAATTGAGTATCCTTGCTCCTGGCATTTCCTGGGGATGGGGCCAGTGAACGGCTCGGCTCGGTAGTAGTGTCGCTCACCCATGGCCGTTGGTCCCAGGACTGCCTGGGCCCCCTGCCCTCCAGTTTTAACTGGGAGCCAGACTGGGTCATAATGGGGCAGGTGTTGAGGTCACAGTGAGGGAGGGGAATGAAAGAAAAGGGGGGCCCAGAGTGGCATTCCCTGGTAACCAGGGTCAGGTAAGCTGAGCCTGGACAGTCAAACAGGGCCCGGTGGCCGGCATACATCCCCTCGAGCGGTCATTCATTCGCTCACCGCCCGCTGACTCACTTGTTCAAATGACACATTGCGTCTCTTGGCCCCTCTTGAGACTAGGAAGACCTTGGCCTCAGAGGCCTGCTGAAGGCCTGGCTGGAGTCCAGAGCCTCAGCCTTCTTCATGCCCTTCACTGGGCCTGGAGCTGGACCTGCCCAGATGTGGAACCTCCCAGTTTGGAAGCAACTTCTTGTATGAGGCTCTCTGTGGACAGGGACAGCTGAGACACAGAGGAGGTGCCCAGAGACCAGGGGTTTGGAGTCTGCAGCTGCAGATGTACTTAGTGCATGGTATAGGACCAGGAGGGGCCTGCTGGCAGAACTGTGGCCACTAAACCAAAGGGAACCTCAGGCCAAGAAGGGGACACTGGCTTCTTATTGCAGGAAGCCAAGCGCAGGGACCCAGGCTGGCAGAAGGAGTGGCGCTTCCAAGCCACAGACCACCAATGTTTCCTGGACTCTGGCGCTCTTTATTCCTCTCTCCATGCCCTGCCGCCCCCTGCCCCTGCCCCCATTTGCTGCTGGTAAGTTCATTTTCCCAGTCTGGCTCCCGTGCAGAGAGGGCCTGGAGGCCGAGGTGGAAGGTAGCAGCGAGTTGGCCCGCGCTTGGCCCTCCTGCGGTTGCCGCTTCAGCACCAGACTGTCATACACCTGGTAGTTGGCATTGCCTCCCGGGTTCCGGCTGAGTGGCATGAAGGTGGGCGGGGGTGGAGGGTGCTCGGTAGCCTGGACGTCGGGCAGGAGGTGAGAGGGGCGGAGGAGCAGCGCTGAGCTGGGAGCCGGGGCCCGCTGGTCCGAGGCCTCGGCCAGTACCGTGAGGGAGGCGGAGGTGGCCACAGGGCGCCGCAAGGGCAGGATCTCAGCCCATTCGGCCGCCGGGTGCCGCACCTCGTGGGGCTCGCGGGAGTAATCCAAGTGTCCCGTGGAGGGGTGCAGGCTGCGGTTGGACTCGCTGTGAGCACAGCTGGGGAGGCTACGTCTGTGGGCCGGTGGGGTGTTGCGCTACCAGGCTTCGGGCCGGTAGCCCGGAGGCACCAGAGCGGATGGAGGCTCAGAGCCCTCCAGACCCAGACTCCGCCGCGGGCCCAGTTGCCGTCCTTTCGGCCCGTGAGCCCCTCGACCTGCACCTGGCCGCCCCCACCGGCGCCCAGCCCCGGCGCCGCCACCTGTGTGCCGGTGTGTCCCTCCACAGCTCCCTCCGACAAAAGCCCCCCCACCACCACCCCGCCCCTCTGGCGTGTCAGCGTGGCCGGGTGCGGGAGCGGGATGGAGGGCAGGGGCCGCTTCCCCGGGCCTGCCGGCCACCAGGGGCGGGGTCCTGAGCTCGGCGGGGTGTGTGGGGCAGGGGTGGCCTTGCCGGGGCTGAGGGGCCGTGGCGACTCAATGGTGGCTCCCAGTGGCTTCGGGCCAGCTGCTGTCGGGCAGGAGGGCCAGCCCGGGCTGTGGTCGGGCTGCGCCTAGCGCCGCGTGGGCGGGCAGGGCCGATGCCCAAGGGACCGCGGGCCCCGGGCCCTAAAGCCTCCGGGGCCACGTCCCTGTGAGCGACGTGCGGGATCTTGGGCGGGGCGCCAAGCGCCGAAGGCTTTGCTGGGTCACGGCCGCCCTGGGCTGGGAGGTGGTCGCCAAACCCTCCGCCGCCGCCCGATACCCGAGACCTCCGTTCCCCCTGCCGGGGCGGGCGGGCCGCCAGGCTGGCGTTAGGGCGCCAGCGCCAGCGAAACTGGGCCTCAAGAGGCAGCCAGCGGACCCCGCCCCCGTCTACGGCCATACCACCCTGAACGCGCCCGATCTCGTCTGATCTCGGAAGCTAAGCAGGGTCGGGCCTGGTTAGTACTTGGATGGGAGACCGCCTGGGAATACCGGGTGCTGTAGGCTTTTTGCCTCCCGCTCCGCCCGCCTTCTCCTTTACTCGCCCGCGGCGGGGGCCGCCGGCTCCGCCCCCGCCGGGCCCCGCTGCAGGCCCCACCTCCTCAGGCCCCTCCCACCACGGCGCGCGCCGGCGGGGGCGCTCCCCGCCGGCCCGGCCGGCCAGGCGGCCAGAAGGCGGCCCTGGAAGGCAGCCGCACCCCAGACGCTCCCGGGGCGGCTGGCCCGGACCCAGACTCTGCCGCGGGCCCAGTTGCCGTCCTTTCGGCCCGCGAGCCCCTCGACCTGCACCTGGCCGCCCCCACCGGCGCCCAGCCCCGGCGCCGACACCTGTGTGCCGGTGTGTCCCTCCACAGCTCCCTCCGACAAAAGCCCCCCCCCCAACCACCCCGCCCCTCTGGCGTGTCAACGCGGCCGGGTGCGGGAGCGGGATGGAGGGCAGGGGCCGCTTCCCCGGGCCTGCCGGCCACCAGGGGCGGGGTCCTGAGCTCGGCGGGGGGTGTGGGGCAGGGGTGGCCTTGCCGGGGCTGAGGGGCCGTGGCGACTCAATGGTGGCTCCCAGTGGCTTCGGGCCAGCTGCTGTCGGGCAGGAGGGCCGGCCCGGGCTGTGGCCGGGCTGCGCCTAGCGCCGCGTGGGCGGGCAGGGCCGATGCCCAGGGGACCGCGGGCCCCGGGCCCTGAAGCCTCCGGGGCCACGTCCTTGTGAGCGACGTGCGGTATCTTGGGCGGGGCGCCAAGCGCCGAAGGCTTTGCTGGGTCACGGCCGCCCTGGGCTGGGAGGTGGTCGCCAAACCCTCCGCCGCCGCCCGATACCCGAGACCTCCGTTCCCCCTGCCGGGGCGGGCGGGCCGCCAGGCTGGCGTTAGGGCGCCAGCGCCAGCGAAACTGGGCCTCTAGAGGCCGCCCGCGGCCCCCGCCCCCGTCTACGGCCATACCACCCTGAACGCGCCCGATCTCGTCTGATCTCGGAAGCTAAGCAGGGTCGGGCCTGGTTAGTACTTGGATGGGAGACCGCCTGGGAATACCGGGTGCTGTAGGCTTTTTGCCTCCCGCTCCGCCCGCCTTCTCCTTTACTCGCCCGCGGCGTGGGGGCCGCCGGCTCCGCCCCCGCCGAGCCCCGCTGCAGGCAGGAGTCAAGGTGGTTTGCCTGCCCGAGCAGGAAGCTTGGGCGATGGCAGAAGCGGGAAGAAACTCTTGAGCACAGGTTCTTGGGATCCACGGAGCAGCGCATGCACATGCGATGGCTGCCTACACAGCTGGCTTGCTTGTCTGTGGGGAAAGGCGAGATGGGTCAGGGCCTGGGTTCCTGAGGGGCTGAGAATCAAGGCAGGGATAGAAGAAAGGGGACAGGCCCACATCCCCTGAACCCACGCCGGCGCCCACTCACCTTTGTGGAAAATACGATTGAAAAGTGCCCGCAAGAATCTCTTCAGATGCCTCCAGAGTTGAGGGAAGAAGGGGAGGGGCGAGGCCGGGAGCAGGGTGAGCCCTGAAATCCAACCCTTGTCCGGTCACACCCCAGCAGCCCTCCCACCTCAGCCCCTTCAAGACCCCAGGGCTCCCCCAACCGCGCTGCACAGATCCTGCCCTGACCATAGTCACCACGTTGATCCCCACGTTGAGCAAGATGAAGCTGACCGGGATCAGAAGAATTGAGTATCCTTGCTCCTGGCATTTCCTGGGGATGGGGCCAGTGAACGGCTCGGCTCGGTAGTAGTGTCGCTCACCCATGGCCGTTGGTCCCAGGACTGCCTGGGCCCCCTGCCCTCCAGTTTTAACTGGGAGCCAGACTGGGTCATAATGGGGCAGGTGTTGAGGTCACAGTGAGGGAGGGGGATGAAAGAAAAGGGGGGCCCAGAGTGGCATTCCCTGGTAACCAGGGTCAGGTAAGCTGAGCCTGGACAGTCAAACAGGGCCCGGTGGCCGGCATACATCCCCTCGAGCGGTCATTCATTCGCTCACCGCCCGCTGACTCACTTGTTCAAATGACACATTGCGTCTCTTGGCCCCTCTTGAGACTAGGAAGACCTTGGCCTCAGAGGCCTGCTGAAGGCCTGGCTGGAGTCCAGAGCCTCAGCCTTCTTCATGCCCTTCACTGGGCCTGGAGCTGGACCTGCCCAGATGTGGAACCTCCCAGTTTGGAAGCAACTTCTTGTATGAGGCTCTCTGTGGACAGGGACAGCTGAGACACAGAGGAGGTGCCCAGAGACCAGGGGTTTGGAGTCTGCAGCTGCAGATGTACTTAGTGCATGGTATAGGACCAGGAGGGGCCTGCTGGCAGAACTGTGGCCACTAAACCAAAGGGAACCTCAGGCCAAGAAGGGGACACTGGCTTCTTATTGCAGGAAGCCAAGCGCAGGGACCCAGGCTGGCAGAAGGAGTGGCGCTTCCAAGCCACAGACCACCAATGTTTCCTGGACTCTGGCGCTCTTTATTCCTCTCTCCATGCCCTGCCGCCCCCTGCCCCTGCCCCCATTTGCTGCTGGTAAGTTCATTTTCCCAGTCTGGCTCCCGTGCAGAGAGGGCCTGGAGGCCGAGGTGGAAGGTAGCAGCGAGTTGGCCCGCGCTTGGCCCTCCTGCGGTTGCCGCTTCAGCACCAGACTGTCATACACCTGGTAGTTGGCATTGCCTCCCGGGTTCCGGCTGAGTGGCATGAAGGTGGGCGGGGGTGGAGGGTGCTCGGTAGCCTGGACGTCGGGCAGGAGGTGAGAGGGGCGGAGGAGCAGCGCTGAGCTGGGAGCCGGGGCCCGCTGGTCCGAGGCCTCGGCCAGTACCGTGAGGGAGGCGGAGGTGGCCACAGGGCGCCGCAAGGGCAGGATCTCAGCCCATTCGGCCGCCGGGTGCCGCACCTCGTGGGGATCGCGGGAGTAATCCAAGTGTCCCGTGGAGGGGTGCAGGCTGCGGTTGGACTCGCTGTGAGCACAGCTGGGGAGGCTACGTCTGTGGGCCGGTGGGGTGTTGCGCTACCAGGCTTCGGGCCGGTAGCCCGGAGGCACCAGAGCGGATGGAGGCTCAGAGCCCTCCAGACCCAGACTCCGCCGCGGGCCCAGTTGCCGTCCTTTCGGCCCGTGAGCCCCTCGACCTGCACCTGGCCGCCCCCACCGGCGCCCAGCCCCGGCGCCGCCACCTGTGTGCCGGTGTGTCCCTCCACAGCTCCCTCCGACAAAAGCCCCCCCACCACCACCCCGCCCCTCTGGCGTGTCAGCGCGGCCGGGTGCGGGAGCGGGATGGAGGGCAGGGGCCGCTTCCCCGGGCCTGCCGGCCACCAGGGGCGGGGTCCTGAGCTCGGCGGGGTGTGTGGGGCAGGGGTGGCCTTGCCGGGGCTGAGGGGCCGTGGCGACTCAATGGTGGCTCCCAGTGGCTTCGGGCCAGCTGCTGTCGGGCAGGAGGGCCGGCCCGGGCTGCGGCCGGGCTGCGCCTAGCGCCGCGTGGGCGGGCAGGGCCGATGCCCAAGGGACCGCGGGCCCCGGGCCCTGAAGCCTCCGGGGCCACGTCCCTGTGAGCGACGTGCGGGATCTTGGGCGGGGCGCCAAGCGCCGAAGGCTTTGCTGGGTCACGGCCGCCCTGGGCTGGGAGGTGGTCGCCAAACCCTCCGCCGCCGCCCGATACCCGAGACCTCCGTTCCCCCTGCCGGGGCGGGCGAGGGGGCCGTGCCGGGGCGGGCGGGCCGCCAGGCTGGCGTTAAGGCGCCAGCGCCTGCGAAACTGGGCCTCAAGAGGCAGCCAGCGGACCCCGCCCCCGTCTACGGCCATACCACCCTGAACGCGCCCGATCTCGTCTGATCTCGGAAGCTAAGCAGGGTCGGGCCTGGTTAGTACTTGGATGGGAGACCGCCTGGGAATACCGGGTGCTGTAGGCTTTTTGCCTCCCGCTCCGCCCGCCTTCTCCTTTACTCGCCCGCGGCGGGGGCCGCCGGCTCCGCCCCCGCCGGGCCCCGCTGCAGGCCCCACCTCCTCAGGCCCCTCCCACCACGGCGCGCGCCGGCGGGGGCGGTCCCCGCCGGCCCGGCCGGCCAGGCGGCCAGAAGGCGGCCCTGGAAGGCAGCCGCACCCCAGACGCTCCCGGGGCGGCTGGCCCGGACCCAGACTCCGCCGCGGGCCCAGTTGCCGTCCTTTCGGCCCGCGAGCCCCTCGACCTGCACCTGGCCGCCCCCACCGGCGCCCAGCCCCGGCGCCGACACCTGTGTGCCGGTGTGTCCCTCCACAGCTCCCTCCGACAAAAGCCCCCCCACCACCACCCCGCCCCTCTGGCGTGTCACCGCGGCCGGGTGCGGGAGCGGGATGGAGGGCAGGGGCCGCTTCCCCGGGCCTGCCGGCCACCAGGGGCGGGGTCCTGAGCTCGGCGGGGGGTGTGGGGCAGGGGTGGCCTTGCCGGGGCTGAGGGGCCGTGGCGACTCAATGGTGGCTCCCAGTGGCTTCGGGCCAGCTGCTGTCGGGCAGGAGGGCCGGCCCGGGCTGTGGCCGGGCTGCGCCTAGCGCCGCGTGGGCGGGCAGGGCCGATGCCCAAGGGACCGCGGGCCCCGGGCCCTGAAGCCTCCGGGGCCACGTCCCTGTGAGCGACGTGCGGGATCTTGGGCGGGGCGCCAAGCGCCGAAGGGTTTGCTGGGTCACGGCCGCCCTGGGCTGGGAGGTGGTCGCCAAACCCTCCGCCGCCGCCCGATACCCGAGACCTCCGTTCCCCCTGCCGGGGCGGGCGAGGGGGCCGTGCCGGGGCGGGCGGGCCGCCAGGCTGGCGTTAAGGCGCCAGCGCCTGCGAAACTGGGCCTCAAGAGGCAGCCAGCGGACCCCGCCCCCGTCTACGGCCATACCACCCTGAACGCGCCCGATCTCGTCTGATCTCGGAAGCTAAGCAGGGTCGGGCCTGGTTAGTACTTGGATGGGAGACCGCCTGGGAATACCGGGTGCTGTAGGCTTTTTGCCTCCCGCTCCGCCCGCCTTCTCCTTTACTCGCCCGCGGCGGGGGCCGCCGGCTCCGCCCCCGCCGGGCCCCGCTGCAGGCCCCACCTCCTCAGGCCCCTCCCACCACGGCGCGCGCCGGCGGGGTCGCTCCCCGCCGGCCCGGCCGGCCAGGCGGCCAGAAGGCGGCCCTGGAAGGCAGCCGCACCCCAGACGCTCCCGGGGCGGCTGGCCCGGACCCAGACTCCGCCGCGGGCCCAGTTGCCGTCCTTTCGGCCCGCGAGCCCCTCGACCTGCACCTGGCCGCCCCCACCGGCGCCCAGCCCCGGCGCCGACACCTGTGTGCCGGTGTGTCCCTCCACAGCTCCCTCCGACAAAAGCCCCCCCACCACCACCCCGCCCCTCTGGCGTGTCACCGCGGCCGGGTGCGGGAGCGGGATGGAGGGCAGGGGCCGCTTCCCCGGGCCTGCCGGCCACCAGGGGCGGGGTCCTGAGCTCGGCGGGGGGTGTGGGGCAGGGGTGGCCTTGCCGGGGCTGAGGGGCCGTGGCGACTCAATGGTGGCTCCCAGTGGCTTCGGGCCAGCTGCTGTCGGGCAGGAGGGCCGGCCCGGGCTGTGGCCGGGCTGCGCCTAGCGCCGCGTGGGCGGGCAGGGCCGATGCCCAAGGGACCGCGGGCCCCGGGCCCTGAAGCCTCCGGGGCCACGTCCCTGTGAGCGACGTGCGGGATCTTGGGCGGGGCGCCAAGCGCCGAAGGCTTTGCTGGGTCACGGCCGCCCTGGGCTGGGAGGTGGTCGCCAAACCCTCCGCCGCCGCCCGATACCCGAGACCTCCGTTCCCCCTGCCGGGGCGGGCGGGCCGCCAGGCTGGCGTTAGGGCGCCAGCGCCAGCGAAACTGGGCCTCTAGAGGCCGCCCGCGGCCCCCGCCCCCGTCTACGGCCATACCACCCTGAACGCGCCCGATCTCGTCTGATCTCGGAAGCTAAGCAGGGTCGGGCCTGGTTAGTACTTGGATGGGAGACCGCCTGGGAATACCGGGTGCTGTAGGCTTTTTGCCTCCCGCTCCGCCCGCCTTCTCCTTTACTCGCCCGCGGCGGGGGGGCCGCCGGCTCCGCCCCCGCCGAGCCCCGCTGCAGGCAGGAGTCAAGGTGGTTTGCCTGCCCGAGCAGGAAGCTTGGGCGATGGCAGAAGCGGGAAGAAACTCTTGAGCACAGGTTCTTGGGATCCACGGAGCAGCGCATGCACATGCGATGGCTGCCTACACAGCTGGCTTGCTTGTCTGTGGGGAAAGGCGAGATGGGTCAGGGCCTGGGTTCCTGAGGGGCTGAGAATCAAGGCAGGGATAGAAGAAAGGGGACAGGCCCACATCCCCTGAACCCACGCCGGCGCCCACTCACCTTTGTGGAAAATACGATTGAAAAGTGCCCGCAAGAATCTCTTCAGATGCCTCCAGAGTTGAGGGAAGAAGGGGAGGGGCGAGGCCGGGAGCAGGGTGAGCCCTGAAATCCAACCCTTGTCCGGTCACACCCCAGCAGCCCTCCCACCTCAGCCCCTTCAAGACCCCAGGGCTCCCCCAACCGCGCTGCACAGATCCTGCCCTGACCATAGTCACCACGTTGATCCCCACGTTGAGCAAGATGAAGCTGACCGGGATCAGAAGAATTGAGTATCCTTGCTCCTGGCATTTCCTGGGGATGGGGCCAGTGAACGGCTCGGCTCGGTAGTAGTGTCGCTCACCCATGGCCGTTGGTCCCAGGACTGCCTGGGCCCCCTGCCCTCCAGTTTTAACTGGGAGCCAGACTGGGTCATAATGGGGCAGGTGTTGAGGTCACAGTGAGGGAGGGGGATGAAAGAAAAGGGGGGCCCAGAGTGGCATTCCCTGGTAACCAGGGTCAGGTAAGCTGAGCCTGGACAGTCAAACAGGGCCCGGTGGCCGGCATACATCCCCTCGAGCGGTCATTCATTCGCTCACCGCCCGCTGACTCACTTGTTCAAATGACACATTGCGTCTCTTGGCCCCTCTTGAGACTAGGAAGACCTTGGCCTCAGAGGCCTGCTGAAGGCCTGGCTGGAGTCCAGAGCCTCAGCCTTCTTCATGCCCTTCACTGGGCCTGGAGCTGGACCTGCCCAGATGTGGAACCTCCCAGTTTGGAAGCAACTTCTTGTATGAGGCTCTCTGTGGACAGGGACAGCTGAGACACAGAGGAGGTGCCCAGAGACCAGGGGTTTGGAGTCTGCAGCTGCAGATGTACTTAGTGCATGGTATAGGACCAGGAGGGGCCTGCTGGCAGAACTGTGGCCACTAAACCAAAGGGAACCTCAGGCCAAGAAGGGGACACTGGCTTCTTATTGCAGGAAGCCAAGCGCAGGGACCCAGGCTGGCAGAAGGAGTGGCGCTTCCAAGCCACAGACCACCAATGTTTCCTGGACTCTGGCGCTCTTTATTCCTCTCTCCATGCCCTGCCGCCCCCTGCCCCTGCCCCCATTTGCTGCTGGTAAGTTCATTTTCCCAGTCTGGCTCCCGTGCAGAGAGGGCCTGGAGGCCGAGGTGGAAGGTAGCAGCGAGTTGGCCCGCGCTTGGCCCTCCCGCGGTTGCCGCTTCAGCACCAGACTGTCATACACCTGGTAGTTGGCATTGCCTCCCGGGTTCCGGCTGAGTGGCATGAAGGTGGGCGGGGGTGGAGGGTGCTCGGTAGCCTGGACGTCGGGCAGGAGGTGAGAGGGGCGGAGGAGCAGCGCTGAGCTGGGAGCCGGGGCCCGCTGGTCCGAGGCCTCGGCCAGTACCGTGAGGGAGGCGGAGGTGGCCACAGGGCGCCGCAAGGGCAGGATCTCAGCCCATTCGGCCGCCGGGTGCCGCACCTCGTGGGGCTCGCGGGAGTAATCCAAGTGTCCCGTGGAGGGGTGCAGGCTGCGGTTGGACTCGCTGTGAGCACAGCTGGGGAGGCTACGTCTGTGGGCCGGTGGGGTGTTGCGCTACCAGGCTTCGGGCCGGTAGCCCGGAGGCACCAGAGCGGATGGAGGCTCAGAGCCCTCCAGACCCAGACTCCGCCGCGGGCCCAGTTGCCGTCCTTTCGGCCCGTGAGCCCCTCGACCTGCACCTGGCCGCCCCCACCGGCGCCCAGCCCCGGCGCCGCCACCTGTGTGCCGGTGTGTCCCTCCACAGCTCCCTCCGACAAAAGCCCCCCCACCACCACCCCGCCCCTCTGGCGTGTCACCGCGGCCGGGTGCGGGAGCGGGATGGAGGGCAGGGGCCGCTTCCCCGGGCCTGCCGGCCACCAGGGGCGGGGTCCTGAGCTCGGCGGGGTGTGTGGGGCAGGGGTGGCCTTGCCGGGGCTGAGGGGCCGTGGCGACTCAATGGTGGCTCCCAGTGGCTTCGGGCCAGCTGCTGTCGGGCAGGAGGGCCGGCCCGGGCTGTGGTCGGGCTGCGCCTAGCGCCGCGTGGGCGGGCAGGGCCGATGCCCAAGGGACCGCGGGCCCCGGGCCCTAAAGCCTCCGGGGCCACGTCCCTGTGAGCGACGTGCGGGATCTTGGGCGGGGCGCCAAGCGCCGAAGGCTTTGCTGGGTCACGGCCGCCCTGGGCTGGGAGGTGGTCGCCAAACCCTCCGCCGCCGCCCGATACCCGAGACCTCCGTTCCCCCTGCCGGGGCGGGCGGGCCGCCAGGCTGGCGTTAGGGCGCCAGCGCCAGCGAAACTGGGCCTCAAGAGGCAGCCAGCGGACCCCGCCCCCGTCTACGGCCATACCACCCTGAACGCGCCCGATCTCGTCTGTTCTCGGAAGCTAAGCAGGGTCGGGCCTGGTTAGTACTTGGATGGGAGACGGCCTGGGAATACCGGGTGCTGTAGGCTTTTTGCCTCCCGCTCCGCCCGCCTTCTCCTTTACTCGCCCGCGGCGGGGGCCGCCGGCTCCGCCCCCGCCGGGCCCCGCTGCAGGCCCCACCTCCTCAGGCCCCTCCCACCACGGCGCGCGCCGGCGGGGGCGCTCCCCGCCGGCCCGGCCGGCCAGGCGGCCAGAAGGCGGCCCTGGAAGGCAGCCGCACCCCAGACGCTCCCGGGGCGGCTGGCCCGGACCCAGACTCTGCCGCGGGCCCAGTTGCCGTCCTTTCGGCCCGCGAGCCCCTCGACCTGCACCTGGCCGCCCCCACCGGCGCCCAGGCCCGGCGCCGACACCTGTGTGCCGGTGTGTCCCTCCACAGCTCCCTCCGACAAAAGCCCCCCCCCCCACCACCCCGCCCCTCTGGCGTGTCACCGCGACCGGGTGCGGGAGCGGGATGGAGGGCAGGGGCCGCTTCCCCGGGCCTGCCGGCCACCAGGGGCGGGGTCCTGAGCTCGGCGGGGTGTGTGGGGCAGGGGTGGCCTTGCCGGGGCTGAGGGGCCGTGGCGACTCAATGGTGGCTCCCAGTGGCTTCGGGCCAGCTGCTGTCGGGCAGGAGGGCCGGCCCGGGCTGTGGCCGGGCTGCGCCTAGCGCCGCGTGGGCGGGCAGGGCCGATGCCCAGGGGACCGCGGGCCCCGGGCCCTGAAGCCTCCGGGGCCACGTCCCTGTGAGCGACGTGCGGGATCTTGGGCGGGGCGCCAAGCGCCGAAGGCTTTGCTGGGTCACGGCCGCCCTGGGCTGGGAGGTGGTCGCCAAACCCTCCGCCGCCGCCCGATACCCGAGACCTCCGTTCCCCCTGCCGGGGCGGGCGGGCCGCCAGGCTGGCGTTAGGGCGCCAGCGCCAGCGAAACTGGGCCTCTAGAGGCCGCCCGCGGCCCCCGCCCCCGTCTACGGCCATACCACCCTGAACGCGCCCGATCTCGTCTGATCTCGGAAGCTAAGCAGGGTCGGGCCTGGTTAGTACTTGGATGGGAGACCGCCTGGGAATACCGGGTGCTGTAGGCTTTTTGCCTCCCGCTCCGCCCGCCTTCTCCTTTACTCGCCCGCGGCGGGGGGGCCGCCGGCTCCGCCCCCGCCAAGCCCCGCTGCAAGCAGGAGTCAAGGTGGTTTGCCTGCCCGAGCAGGAAGCTTGGGCGATGGCAGAAGCGGGAAGAAACTCTTGAGCACAGGTTCTTGGGATCCACGGAGCAGCGCATGCACATGCGATGGCTGCCTACACAGCTGGCTTGCTTGTCTGTGGGGAAAGGCGAGATGGGTCAGGGCCTGGGTTCCTGAGGGGCTGAGAATCAAGGCAGGGATAGAAGAAAGGGGACAGGCCCACATCCCCTGAACCCACGTCGGCGCCCACTCACCTTTGTGGAAAATACGATTGAAAAGTGCCCGCAAGAATCTCTTCAGATGCCTCCAGAGTTGAGGGAAGAAGGGGAGGGGCGAGGCCGGGAGCAGGGTGAGCCCTGAAATCCAACCCTTGTCCGGTCACACCCCAGCAGCCCTCCCACCTCAGCCCCTTCAAGACCCCAGGGCTCCCCCAACCGCGCTGCACAGATCCTGCCCTGACCATAGTCACCACGTTGATCCCCACGTTGAGCAAGATGAAGCTGACCGGGATCAGAAGAATTGAGTATCCTTGCTCCTGGCATTTCCTGGGGATGGGGCCAGTGAACGGCTCGGCTCGGTAGTAGTGTCGCTCACCCATGGCCGTTGGTCCCAGGACTGCCTGGGCCCCCTGCCCTCCAGTTTTAACTGGGAGCCAGACTGGGTCATAATGGGGCAGGTGTTGAGGTCACAGTGAGGGAGGGGGATGAAAGAAAAGGGGGGCCCAGAGTGGCATTCCCTGGTAACCAGGGTCAGGTAAGCTGAGCCTGGACAGTCAAACAGGGCCCGGTGGCCGGCATACATCCCCTCGAGCGGTCATTCATTCGCTCACCGCCCGCTGACTCACTTGTTCAAATGACACATTGCGTCTCTTGGCCCCTCTTGAGACTAGGAAGACCTTGGCCTCAGAGGCCTGCTGAAGGCCTGGCTGGAGTCCAGAGCCTCAGCCTTCTTCATGCCCTTCACTGGGCCTGGAGCTGGACCTGCCCAGATGTGGAACCTCCCAGTTTGGAAGCAACTTCTTGTATGAGGCTCTCTGTGGACAGGGACAGCTGAGACACAGAGGAGGTGCCCAGAGACCAGGGGTTTGGAGTCTGCAGCTGCAGATGTACTTAGTGCATGGTATAGGACCAGGAGGGGCCTGCTGGCAGAACTGTGGCCACTAAACCAAAGGGAACCTCAGGCCAAGAAGGGGACACTGGCTTCTTATTGCAGGAAGCCAAGCGCAGGGACCCAGGCTGGCAGAAGGAGTGGCGCTTCCAAGCCACAGACCACCAATGTTTCCTGGACTCTGGCGCTCTTTATTCCTCTCTCCATGCCCTGCCGCCCCCTGCCCCTGCCCCTGCCCCCATTTGCTGCTGGTAAGTTCATTTTCCCAGTCTGGCTCCCGTGCAGAGAGGGCCTGGAGGCCGAGGTGGAAGGTAGCAGCGAGTTGGCCCGCGCTTGGCCCTCCTGCGGTTGCCGCTTCAGCACCAGACTGTCATACACCTGGTAGTTGGCATTGCCTCCCGGGTTCCGGCTGAGTGGCATGAAGGTGGGCGGGGGTGGAGGGTGCTCGGTAGCCTGGACGTCGGGCAGGAGGTGAGAGGGGCGGAGGAGCAGCGCTGAGCTGGGAGCCGGGGCCCGCTGGTCCGAGGCCTCGGCCAGTACCGTGAGGGAGGCGGAGGTGGCCACAGGGCGCCGCAAGGGCGGGATCTCAGCCCATTCGGCCGCCGGGTGCCGCACCTCGTGGGGATCGCGGGAGTAATCCAAGTGTCCCGTGGAGGGGTGCAGGCTGCGGTTGGACTCGCTGTGAGCACAGCTGGGGAGGCTACGTCTGTGGGCCGGTGGGGTGTTGCGCTACCAGGCTTCGGGCCGGTAGCCCGGAGGCACCAGAGCGGATGGAGGCTCAGAGCCCTCCAGACCCAGACTCCGCCGCGGGCCCAGTTGCCGTCCTTTTGGCCCGTGAGCCCCTCGACCTGCACCTGGCCGCCCCCACCGGCGCCCAGCCCCGGCGCCGCCACCTGTGTGCCGGTGTGTCCCTCCACAGCTCCCTCCGACAAAAGCCCCCCCACCACCACCCCGCCCCTCTGGCGTGTCACCGCGGCCGGGTGCGGGAGCGGGATGGAGGGCAGGGGCCGCTTCCCCGGGCCTGCCGGCCACCAGGGGCGGGGTCCTGAGCTCGGCGGGGGGTGTGGGGCAGGGGTGGCCTTGCCGGGGCTGAGGGGCCGTGGCGACTCAATGGTGGCTCCCAGTGGCTTCGGGCCAGCTGCTGTCGGGCAGGAGGGCCGGCCCGGGCTGTGGTCGGGCTGCGCCTAGCGCCGCGTGGGCGGGCAGGGCCGATGCCCAAGGGACCGCGGGCCCCGGGCCCTGAAGCCTCCGGGGCCACGTCCCTGTGAGCGACGTGCGGGATCTTGGGCGGGGCGACAAGCGCCGAAGGCTTTGCTGGGTCACGGCCGCCCTGGGCTGGGAGGTGGTCGCCAAACCCTCCGCCGCCGCCCGATACCCGAGACCTCCGTTCCCCCTGCCGGGGCGGGCGGGCCGCCAGGCTGGCATAAGGGCGCCAGCGCCAGCGAAACTGGGCCTCTAGAGGCCGCCCGCGGACCCCGCCCACGTCTTCGGCCATACCACCCTGAACGCGCCCGATCTCGTCTGATCTCGGAAGCTAAGCAGGGTCGGGCCTGGTTAGTACTTGGATGGGAGACCGCCTGGGAATACCGGGTGCTGTAGGCTTTTTGCCTCCCGCTCCGCCCGCCTTCTCCTTTACTCGCCCGCGGCGGGGGGGCCGCCGGCTCCGCCCCCGCCGAGCCCCGCTGCAGGCAGGAGTCAAGGTGGTTTGCCTGCCCGAGCAGGAAGCTTGGGCGATGGCAGAAGCGGGAAGAAACTCTTGAGCACAGGTTCTTGGGATCCACGGAGCAGCGCATGCACATGCGATGGCTGCCTACACAGCTGGCTTGCTTGTCTGTGGGGAAAGGCGAGATGGGTCAGGGCCTGGGTTCCTGAGGGGCTGAGAATCAAGGCAGGGATAGAAGAAAGGGGACAGGCCCACATCCCCTGAACCCACGTCGGCGCCCACTCACCTTTGTGGAAAATACGATTGAAAAGTGCCCGCAAGAATCTCTTCAGATGCCTCCAGAGTTGAGGGAAGAAGGGGAGGGGCGAGGCCGGGAGCAGGGTGAGCCCTGAAATCCAACCCTTGTCCGGTCACACCCCAGCAGCCCTCCCACCTCAGCCCCTTCAAGACCCCAGGGCTCCCCCAACCGCGCTGCACAGATCCTGCCCTGACCATAGTCACCACGTTGATCCCCACGTTGAGCAAGATGAAGCTGACCGGGATCAGAAGAATTGAGTATCCTTGCTCCTGGCATTTCCTGGGGATGGGGCCAGTGAACGGCTCGGCTCGGTAGTAGTGTCGCTCACCCATGGCCGTTGGTCCCAGGACTGCCTGGGCCCCCTGCCCTCCAGTTTTAACTGGGAGCCAGACTGGGTCATAATGGGGCAGGTGTTGAGGTCACAGTGAGGGAGGGGGATGAAAGAAAAGGGGGGCCCAGAGTGGCATTCCCTGGTAACCAGGGTCAGGTAAGCTGAGCCTGGACAGTCAAACAGGGCCCGGTGGCCGGCATACATCCCCTCGAGCGGTCATTCATTCGCTCACCGCCCGCTGACTCACTTGTTCAAATGACACATTGCGTCTCTTGGCCCCTCTTGAGACTAGGAAGACCTTGGCCTCAGAGGCCTGCTGAAGGCCTGGCTGGAGTCCAGAGCCTCAGCCTTCTTCATGCCCTTCACTGGGCCTGGAGCTGGACCTGCCCAGATGTGGAACCTCCCAGTTTGGAAGCAACTTCTTGTATGAGACTCTCTGTGGACAGGGACAGCTGAGACACAGAGGAGGTGCCCAGAGACCAGGGGTTTGGAGTCTGCAGCTGCAGATGTACTTAGTGCATGGTATAGGACCAGGAGGGGCCTGCTGGCAGAACTGTGGCCACTAAACCAAAGGGAACCTCAGGCCAAGAAGGGGACACTGGCTTCTTATTGCAGGAAGCCAAGCGCAGGGACCCAGGCTGGCAGAAGGAGTGGCGCTTCCAAGCCACAGACCACCAATGTTTCCTGGACTCTGGCGCTCTTTATTCCTCTCTCCATGCCCTGCCGCCCCCTGCCCCTGCCCCTGCCCCCATTTGCTGCTGGTAAGTTCATTTTCCCAGTCTGGCTCCCGTGCAGAGAGGGCCTGGAGGCCGAGGTGGAAGGTAGCAGCGAGTTGGCCCGCGCTTGGCCCTCCTGCGGTTGCCGCTTCAGCACCAGACTGTCATACACCTGGTAGTTGGCATTGCCTCCCGGGTTCCGGCTGAGTGGCATGAATGTGGGCGGGGGTGGAGGGTGCTCGGTAGCCTGGACGTCGGGCAGGAGGTGAGAGGGGCGGAGGAGCAGCGCTGAGCTGGGAGCCGGGGCCCGCTGGTCCGAGGCCTCGGCCAGTACCGTGAGGGAGGCGGAGGTGGCCACAGGGCGCCGCAAGGGCATGATCTCAGCCCATTCGGCCGCCGGGTGCCGCACCTCGTGGGGATCGCGGGAGTAATCCAAGTGTCCCGTGGAGGGGTGCAGGCTGCGGTTGGACTCGCTGTGAGCACAGCTGGGGAGGCTACGTCTGTGGGCCGGTGGGGTGTTGCGCTACCAGGCTTCGGGCCGGTAGCCCGGAGGCACCAGAGCGGATGGAGGCTCAGAGCCCTCCAGACCCAGACTCCGCCGCGGGCCCAGTTGCCGTCCTTTCGGCCCGTGAGCCCCTCGACCTGCACCTGGCCGCCCCCACCGGCGCCCAGCCCCGGCGCCGACACCTGTGTGCCGGTGTGTCCCTCCACAGCTCCCTCCGACAAAAGCCCCCCCACCACCACCCCGCCCCTCTGGCGTGTCACCGCGGCCGGGTGCGGGAGCGGGATGGAGGGCAGGGGCCGCTTCCCCGGGCCTGCCGGCCACCAGGGGCGGGGTCCTGAGCTCGGCGGGGTGTGTGGGGCAGGGGTGGCCTTGCCGGGGCTGAGGGGCCGTGGCGACTCAATGGTGGCTCCCAGTGGCTTCGGGCCAGCTGCTGTCGGGCAGGAGGGCCGGCCCGGGCTGTGGTCGGGCTGCGCCTAGCGCCGCGTGGGCGGGCAGGGCCGATGCCCAAGGGACCGCGGGCCCCGGGCCCTGAAGCCTCCGGGGGCACGTCCCTGTGAGCGACGTGCGGGATCTTGGGCGGGGCGCCAAGCGCCGAAGGCTTTGCTGGGTCACGGCCGCCCTGGGCTGGGAGGTGGTCGCCAAACCCTCCGCCGCCGCCTGATACCCGGGACCTCCGTTCCCCCTGCCTGGGCGGGCGAGGGGGCCCTGCCCGGGCGGGCGGGCCGCCAGGCTGTCGTTAAGGCGCCAGCGCCTGCGAAACTGGGCCTCAAGAGGCAGCCCGCGGCCCCCGCCCCCGTCTACGGCCATACCACCCTGAACGCGCCCGATCTCGTCTGATCTCCGAAGCTAAGCAGGGTCGGGCCTGGTTAGTACTTGGATGGGAGACCGCCTGGGAATACCGGGTGCTGTAGGCTTTTTGCCTCCCGCTCCGCCCGCCTTCTCCTTTACTCGCCCGCGGCGAGGGCCGCCGGCTCCGCCCCCGCCAGGCCCCGCTGCAGGCCCCACCTCCTCAGGCCCCGCCCACCACGGCGCGCGCCGGCGGGGGCGCTCCCCGCCGACCCGGCCGGCCAGGCGGCCAGAAGGCGGCCCTGGAAGGCAGCCGCACCCCAGACGCTCCCGGGGCGGCTGGCCCGGACCCAGACTCTGCCGCGAGCCCAGTTGCCGTCCTTTCGGCCCGCGAGCCCCTCGACCTGCACCTGGCCGACCCCACCGGCGCCCAGCCCCGGCGCCGCCACCTGTGTGCCGGTGTGTCCCTCCACAGCTCCCTCCGACAAAAGCCCCCCACCCCCACCCCGCCCCTCTGGCGTGTCACCGCGGCCGGGTGCGGGAGCGGGATGGAGGGCAGGGGCCGCTTCCCCGGGCCTGCCGGCCACCAGGGGCGGGGTCCTGAGCTCGGCGGGGGGTGTGGGGACAAGGGTGGCCTTGCCGGGGCTGAGGGGCCGTGGCGACTCAATGGTGGCTCCCAGTGGCTTCGGGCCAGCTGCTGTCGGGCAGCAGGGCCGGCCCGGGCTGCGGCTGCGCTGCGCCTAGCGCCGCGTGGGCGGGCAGGGCCGATGCCCAAGGGACCGCGGGCCCCGGGCCCTGAAGCCTCCGGGGCCACATCCCTGTGAGCGACGTGCGGGATCTTGGGCGGGGCGCCAAGCGCCGAAGGCTTTGCTGGGTCACGGCCGCCCTGGGCTGGGAGGTGGTCGCCAAACCCTCCGCCGCCGCCCGATACCCGAGACCTCCGTTCCCCCTGCCGGGGCGGGCGGGCCGCCAGGCTGGCGTTAGGGCGCCAGCGCCAGCGAAACTGGGCCTCTAGAGGCCGCCCGCGGCCCCCGCCCCCGTCTACGGCCATACCACCCTTAACGCGCCCGATCTCGTCTGATCTCGGAAGCTAAGCAGGGTCGGGCCTGGTTAGTACTTGGATGGGAGACCGCCTGGGAATACCGGGTGCTGTAGGCTTTTTGCCTCCCGCTCCGCCCGCCTTCTCCTTTACTCGCCCGCGGCGGGGGGGCCGCCGGCTCCGCCCCCGCCGAGCCCCGCTGCAGGCAGGAGTCAAGGTGGTTTGCCTGCCCGAGCAGGAAGCTTGGGCGATGGCAGAAGCGGGAAGAAACTCTTGAGCACAGGTTCTTGGGATCCACGGAGCAGCGCATGCACATGCGATGGCTGCCTACACAGCTGGCTTGCTTGTCTGTGGGGAAAGGCGAGATGGGTCAGGGCCTGGGTTCCTGAGGGGCTGAGAATCAAGGCAGGGATAGAAGAAAGGGGACAGGCCCACATCCCCTGAACCCACGCCGGCGCCCACTCACCTTTGTGGAAAATACGATTGAAAAGTGCCCGCAAGAATCTCTTCAGATGCCTCCAGAGTTGAGGGAAGAAGGGGAGGGGCGAGGCCGGGAGCAGGGTGAGCCCTGAAATCCAACCCTTGTCCGGTCACACCCCAGCAGCCCTCCCACCTCAGCCCCTTCAAGACCCCAGGGCTCCCCCAACCGCGCTGCACAGATCCTGCCCTGACCATAGTCACCACGTTGATCCCCACGTTGAGCAAGATGAAGCTGACCGGGATCAGAAGAATTGAGTATCCTTGCTCCTGGCATTTCCTGGGGATGGGGCCAGTGAACGGCTCGGCTCGGTAGTAGTGTCGCTCACCCATGGCCGTTGGTCCCAGGACTGCCTGGGCCCCCTGCCCTCCAGTTTTAACTGGGAGCCAGACTGGGTCATAATGGGGCAGGTGTTGAGGTCACAGTGAGGGAGGGGGATGCAAGAAAAGGGGGGCCCAGAGTGGCATTCCCTGGTAACCAGGGTCAGGTAAGCTGAGCCTGGACAGTCAAACAGGGCCCGGTGGCCGGCATACATCCCCTCGAGCGGTCATTCATTCGCTCACCGCCCGCTGACTCACTTGTTCAAATGACACATTGCGTCTCTTGGCCCCTCTTGAGACTAGGAAGACCTTGGCCTCAGAGGCCTGCTGAAGGCCTGGCTGGAGTCCAGAGCCTCAGCCTTCTTCATGCCCTTCACTGGGCCTGGAGCTGGACCTGCCCAGATGTGGAACCTCCCAGTTTGGAAGCAACTTCTTGTATGAGGCTCTCTGTGGACAGGGACAGCTGAGACACAGAGGAGGTGCCCAGAGACCAGGGGTTTGGAGTCTGCAGCTGCAGATGTACTTAGTGCATGGTATAGGACCAGGAGGGGCCTGCTGGCAGAACTGTGGCCACTAAACCAAAGGGAACCTCAGGCCAAGAAGGGGACACTGGCTTCTTATTGCAGGAAGCCAAGCGCAGGGACCCAGGCTGGCAGAAGGAGTGGCGCTTCCAAGCCACAGACCACCAATGTTTCCTGGACTCTGGCGCTCTTTATTCCTCTCTCCATGCCCTGCCGCCCCCTGCCCCTGCCCCCATTTGCTGCTGGTAAGTTCATTTTCCCAGTCTGGCTCCCGTGCAGAGAGGGCCTGGAGGCCGAGGTGGAAGGTAGCAGCGAGTTGGCCCGCGCTTGGCCCTCCTGCGGTTGCCGCTTCAGCACCAGACTGTCATACACCTGGTAGTTGGCATTGCCTCCCGGGTTCCGGCTGAGTGGCATGAAGGTGGGCGGGGGTGGAGGGTGCTCGGTAGCCTGGACGTCGGGCAGGAGGTGAGAGGGGCGGAGGAGCAGCGCTGAGCTGGGAGCCGGGGCCCGCTGGTCCGAGGCCTCGGCCAGTACCGTGAGGGAGGCGGAGGTGGCCACAGGGCGCCGCAAGGGCAGGATCTCAGCCCATTCGGCCGCCGGGTGCCGCACCTCGTGGGGCTCGCGGGAGTAATCCAAGTGTCCCGTGGAGGGGTGCAGGCTGCGGTTGGACTCGCTGTGAGCACAGCTGGGGAGGCTACGTCTGTGGGCCGGTGGGGTGTTGCGCTACCAGGCTTCGGGCCGGTAGCCCGGAGGCACCAGAGCGGATGGAGGCTCAGAGCCCTCCAGACCCAGACTCCGCCGCGGGCCCAGTTGCCGTCCTTTTGGCCCGTGAGCCCCTCGACCTGCACCTGGCCGCCCCCACCGGCGCCCAGCCCCGGCGCCGCCACCTGTGTGCCGGTGTGTCCCTCCACAGCTCCCTCCGACAAAAGCCCCCCCACCACCACCCCGCCCCTCTGGCGTGTCACCGCGGCCGGGTGCGGGAGCGGGATGGAGGGCAGGGGCCGCTTCCCCGGGCCTGCCGGCCACCAGGGGCGGGGTCCTGAGCTCGGCGGGGTGTGTGGGGCAGGGGTGGCCTTGCCGGGGCTGAGGGGCCGTGGCGACTCAATGGTGGCTCCCAGTGGCTTCGGGCCAGCTGCTGTCGGGCAGGAGGGCCGGCCCGGGCTGTGGTCGGGCTGCGCCTAGCGCCGCGTGGGCGGGCAGGGCCGATGCCCAAGGGACCGCGGGCCCCGGGCCCTGAAGCCTCCGGGGCCACGTCCCTGTGAGCGACGTGCGGGATCTTGGGCGGGGCGCCAAGCGCCGAAGGGTTTGCTGGGTCACGGCCGCCCTGGGCTGGGAGGTGGTCGCCAAACCCTCCGCCGCCGCCCGATACCCGAGACCTCCGTTCCCCCTGCCGGGGCGGGCGGGCCGCCAGGCTGGCGTTAGGGCGCCAGCGCCAGCGAAACTGGGCCTCTAGAGGCCGCCCGCGGCCCCCGCCCCCGTCTACGGCCATACCACCCTGAACGCGCCCGATCTCGTCTGATCTCGGAAGCTAAGCAGGGTCGGGCCTGGTTAGTACTTGGATGGGAGACCGCCTGGGAATACCGGGTGCTGTAGGCTTTTTGCCTCCCGCTCCGCCCGCCTTCTCCTTTACTCGCCCGCGGCGGGGGGGCCGCCGGCTCCGCCCCCGCCGAGCCCCGCTGCAGGCAGGAGTCAAGGTGGTTTGCCTGCCCGAGCAGGAAGCTTGGGCGATGGCAGAAGCGGGAAGAAACTCTTGAGCACAGGTTCTTGGGATCCACGGAGCAGCGCATGCACATGCGATGGCTGCCTACACAGCTGGCTTGCTTGTCTGTGGGGAAAGGCGAGATGGGTCAGGGCCTGGGTTCCTGAGGGGCTGAGAATCAAGGCAGGGATAGAAGAAAGGGGACAGGCCCACATCCCCTGAACCCACGCCGGCGCCCACTCACCTTTGTGGAAAATACGATTGAAAAGTGCCCGCAAGAATCTCTTCAGATGCCTCCAGAGTTGAGGGAAGAAGGGGAGGGGCGAGGCCGGGAGCAGGGTGAGCCCTGAAATCCAACCCTTGTCCGGTCACACCCCAGCAGCCCTCCCACCTCAGCCC
The DNA here is from genome assembly GCF_964270905.1 of Leucopleurus acutus. Classification (NCBI taxonomy): domain Eukaryota; kingdom Metazoa; phylum Chordata; class Mammalia; order Artiodactyla; family Delphinidae; genus Leucopleurus; species Leucopleurus acutus. Next base: position 39,376,757 of record NC_139161.1, read on the forward strand.
CTTCAAGACCCCAGGGCTCCCCCAACCGCGCTGCACAGATCCTGCCCTGACCATAGTCACCACGTTGATCCCCACGTTGAGCAAGATGAAGCTGACCGGGATCAGAAGAATTGAGTATCCTTGCTCCTGGCATTTCCTGGGGATGGGGCCAGTGAACGGCTCGGCTCGGTAGTAGTGTCGCTCACCCATGGCCGTTGGTCCCAGGACTGCCTGGGCCCCCTGCCCTCCAGTTTTAACTGGGAGCCAGACTGGGTCATAATGGGGCAGGTGTTGAGGTCACAGTGAGGGAGGGGGATGAAAGAAAAGGGGGGCCCAGAGTGGCATTCCCTGGTAACCAGGGTCAGGTAAGCTGAGCCTGGACAGTCAAACAGGGCCCGGTGGCCGGCATACATCCCCTCGAGCGGTCATTCATTCGCTCACCGCCCGCTGACTCACTTGTTCAAATGACACATTGCGTCTCTTGGCCCCTCTTGAGACTAGGAAGACCTTGGCCTCAGAGGCCTGCTGAAGGCCTGGCTGGAGTCCAGAGCCTCAGCCTTCTTCATGCCCTTCACTGGGCCTGGAGCTGGACCTGCCCAGATGTGGAACCTCCCAGTTTGGAAGCAACTTCTTGTATGAGGCTCTCTGTGGACAGGGACAGCTGAGACACAGAGGAGGTGCCCAGAGACCAGGGGTTTGGAGTCTGCAGCTGCAGATGTACTTAGTGCATGGTATAGGACCAGGAGGGGCCTGCTGGCAGAACTGTGGCCACTAAACCAAAGGGAACCTCAGGCCAAGAAGGGGACACTGGCTTCTTATTGCAGGAAGCCAAGCGTAGGGACCCAGGCTGGCAGAAGGAGTGGCGCTTCCAAGCCACAGACCACCAATGTTTCCTGGACTCTGGCGCTCTTTATTCCTCTCTCCATGCCCTGCCGCCCCCTGCCCCTGCCCCTGCCCCCATTTGCTGCTGGTAAGTTCATTTTCCCAGTCTGGCTCCCGTGCAGAGAGGGCCTGGAGGCCGAGGTGGAAGGTAGCAGCGAGTTGGCCCGTGCTTGGCCCTCCTGCGGTTGCCGCTTCAGCACCAGACTGTCATACACCTGGTAGTTGGCATTGCCTCCCGGGTTCCGGCTGAGTGGCATGAAGGTGGGCGGGGGTGGAGGGTGCTCGGTAGCCTGGACGTCGGGCAGGAGGTGAGAGGGGCGGAGGAGCAGCGCTGAGCTGGGAGCCGGGGCCCGCTGGTCCGAGGCCTCGGCCAGTACCGTGAGGGAGGCGGAGGTGGCCACAGGGCGCCGCAAGGGCGGGATCTCAGCCCATTCGGCCGCCGGGTGCCGCACCTCGTGGGGATCGCGGGAGTAATCCAAGTGTCCCGTGGAGGGGTGCAGGCTGCGGTTGGACTCGCTGTGAGCACAGCTGGGGAGGCTACGTCTGTGGGCCGGTGGGGTGTTGCGCTACCAGGCTTCGGGCCGGTAGCCCGGAGGCACCAGAGCGGATGGAGGCTCAGAGCCCTACAGACCCAGACTCCGCCGCGGGCCCAGTTGCCGTCCTTTTGGCCCGTGAGCCCCTCGACCTGCACCTGGCCGCCCCCACCGGCGCCCAGCCCCGGCGCCGACACCTGTGTGCCGGTGTGTCCCTCCACAGCTCCCTCCGACAAAAGCCCCCCCACCACCACCCCGCCCCTCTGGCGTGTCACCGCGGCCGGGTGCGGGAGCGGGATGGAGGGCAGGGGCCGCTTCCCCGGGCCTGCCGGCCACCAGGGGCGGGGTCCTGAGCTCGGCGGGGTGTGTGGGGCAGGGGTGGCCTTGCCGGGGCTGAGGGGCCGTGGCGACTCAATGGTGGCTCCCAGTGGCTTCGGGCCAGCTGCTGTCGGGCAGGAGGGCCGGCCCGGGCTGTGGTCGGGCTGCGCCTAGCGCCGCGTGGGCGGTCAGGACCGATGCCCAAGGGACCGCGGGCCCCGGGCCCTGAAGCCTCCGGGGCCACGTCCCTGTGAGCGACGTGCGGGATCTTGGGCGGGGCGCCAAGCGCCGAAGGCTTTGCTGGGTCACGGCCGCCCTGGGCTGGGAGGTGGTCGCCAAACCCTCCGCCGCCGCCCGATACCCGAGACCTCTGTTCCCCCTGCCGGGGCGGGCGGGCCGCCAGGCTGGCGTTAGGGCGCCAGCGCCAGCGAAACTGGGCCTCTAGAGGCCGCCCGCGGCCCCCGCCCCCGTCTACGGCCATACCACCCTGAACGCGCCCGATCTCGTCTGATCTCGGAAGCTAAGCAGGGTCGGGCCTGGTTAGTACTTGGATGGGAGACCGCCTGGGAATACCGGGTGCTGTAGGCTTTTTGCCTCCCGCTCCGCCCGCCTTCTCCTTTACTCGCCCGCGGCGGGGGGGCCGCCGGCTCCGCCCCCGCCGAGCCCCGCTGCAGGCAGGAGTCAAGGTGGTTTGCCTGCCCGAGCAGGAAGCTTGGGCGATGGCAGAAGCGGGAAGAAACTCTTGAGCACAGGTTCTTGGGATCCACGGAGCAGCGCATGCACATGCGATGGCTGCCTACACAGCTGGCTTGCTTGTCTGTGGGGAAAGGCGAGATGGGTCAGGGCCTGGGTTCCTGAGGGGCTGAGAATCAAGGCAGGGATAGAAGAAAGGGGACAGGCCCACATCCCCTGAACCCACGCCGGCGCCCACTCACCTTTGTGGAAAATACGATTGAAAAGTGCCCGCAAGAATCTCTTCAGATGCCTCCAGAGTTGAGGGAAGAAGGGGAGGGGCGAGGCCGGGAGCAGGGTGAGCCCTGAAATCCAACCCTTGTCCGGTCACACCCCAGCAGCCCTCCCACCTCAGCCCCTTCAAGACCCCAGGGCTCCCCCAACCGCGCTGCACAGATCCTGCCCTGACCATAGTCACCACGTTGATCCCCACGTTGAGCAAGATGAAGCTGACCGGGATCAGAAGAATTGAGTATCCTTGCTCCTGGCATTTCCTGGGGATGGGGCCAGTGAACGGCTCGGCTCGGTAGTAGTGTCGCTCACCCATGGCCGTTGGTCCCAGGACTGCCTGGGCCCCCTGCCCTCCAGTTTTAACTGGGAGCCAGACTGGGTCATAATGGGGCAGGTGTTGAGGTCACAGTGAGGGAGGGGGATGAAAGAAAAGGGGGGCCCAGAGTGGCATTCCCTGGTAACCAGGGTCAGGTAAGCTGAGCCTGGACAGTCAAACAGGGCCCGGTGGCCGGCATACATCCCCTCGAGCGGTCATTCATTCGCTCACCGCCCGCTGACTCACTTGTTCAAATGACACATTGCGTCTCTTGGCCCCTCTTGAGACTAGGAAGACCTTGGCCTCAGAGGCCTGCTGAAGGCCTGGCTGGAGTCCAGAGCCTCAGCCTTCTTCATGCCCTTCACTGGGCCTGGAGCTGGACCTGCCCAGATGTGGAACCTCCCAGTTTGGAAGCAACTTCTTGTATGAGGCTCTCTGTGGACAGGGACAGCTGAGACACAGAGGAGGTGCCCAGAGACCAGGGGTTTGGAGTCTGCAGCTGCAGATGTACTTAGTGCATGGTATAGGACCAGGAGGGGCCTGCTGGCAGAACTGTGGCCACTAAACCAAAGGGAACCTCAGGCCAAGAAGGGGACACTGGCTTCTTATTGCAGGAAGCCAAGCGCAGGGACCCAGGCTGGCAGAAGGAGTGGCGCTTCCAAGCCACAGACCACCAATGTTTCCTGGACTCTGGCGCTCTTTATTCCTCTCTCCATGCCCTGCCGCCCCCTGCCCCTGCCCCCATTTGCTGCTGGTAAGTTCATTTTCCCAGTCTGGCTCCCGTGCAGAGAGGGCCTGGAGGCCGAGGTGGAAGGTAGCAGCGAGTTGGCCCGCGCTTGGCCCTCCTGCGGTTGCCGCTTCAGCACCAGACTGTCATACACCTGGTAGTTGGCATTGCCTCCCGGGTTCCGGCTGAGTGGCATGAAGGTGGGCGGGGGTGGAGGGTGCTCGGTAGCCTGGACGTCGGGCAGGAGGTGAGAGGGGCGGAGGAGCAGCGCTGAGCTGGGAGCCGGGGCCCGCTGGTCCGAGGCCTCGGCCAGTACCGTGAGGGAGGCGGAGGTGGCCACAGGGCGCCGCAAGGGCGGGATCTCAGCCCATTCGGCCGCCGGGTGCCGCACCTCGTGGGGATCGCGGGAGTAATCCAAGTGTCCCGTGGAGGGGTGCAGGCTGCGGTTGGACTCGCTGTGAGCACAGCTGGGGAGGCTACGTCTGTGGGCCGGTGGGGTGTTGCGCTACCAGGCTTCGGGCCGGTAGCCCGGAGGCACCAGAGCGGATGGAGGCTCAGAGCCCTCCAGACCCAGACTCCGCCGCGGGCCCAGTTGCCGTCCTTTCGGCCCGTGAGCCCCTCGACCTGCACCTGGCCGCCCCCACCGGCGCCCAGCCCCGGCGCCGCCACCTGTGTGCCGGTGTGTCCCTCCACAGCTCCCTCCGACAAAAGCCCCCCCACCACCACCCCGCCCCTCTGGCGTGTCACCGCGGCCGGGTGCGGGAGCGGGATGGAGGGCAGGGGCCGCTTCCCCGGGCCTGCCGGCCACCAGGGGCGGGGTCCTGAGCTCGGCGGGGTGTGTGGGGCAGGGGTGGCCTTGCCGGGGCTGAGGGGCCGTGGCGACTCAATGGTGGCTCCCAGTGGCTTCGGGCCAGCTGCTGTCGGGCAGGAGGGCCGGCCCGGGCTGTGGTCGGGCTGCGCCTAGCGCCGCGTGGGCGGGCAGGGCCGATGCCCAAGGGACCGCGGGCCCCGGGCCCTGAAGCCTCCGGGGCCACGTCCCTGTGAGCGACGTGCGGGATCTTGGGCGGGGCGCCAAGCGCCGAAGGGTTTGCTGGGTCACGGCCGCCCTGGGCTGGGAGGTGGTCGCCAAACCCTCCGCCGCCGCCCGATACCCGAGACCTCCGTTCCCCCTGCCGGGGCGGGCGGGCCGCCAGGCTGGCGTTAAGGCGCCAGCGCCTGCGAAACTGGGCCTCAAGAGGCAGCCAGCGGACCCCGCCCCCGTCTACGGCCATACCACCCTGAACGCGCCCGATCTCGTCTGATCTCGGAAGCTAAGCAGGGTCGGGCCTGGTTAGTACTTGGATGGGAGACCGCCTGGGAATACCGGGTGCTGTAGGCTTTTTGCCTCCCGCTCCGCCCGCCTTCTCCTTTACTCGCCCGCGGCGGGGGCCGCCGGCTCCGCCCCCGCCGGGCCCCGCTGCAGGCCCCACCTCCTCAGGCCCCTCCCACCACGGCGCGCGCCGGCGGGGGCGCTCCCCGCCGGCCCGGCCGGCCAGGCGGCCAGAAGGCGGCCCTGGAAGGCAGCCGCACCCCAGACGCTCCCGGGGCGGCTGGCCCGGACCCAGACTCCGCCGCGGGCCCAGTTGCCGTCCTTTCGGCCCGCGAGCCCCTCGACCTGCACCTGGCCGCCCCCACCGGCGCCCAGCCCCGGCGCCGACACCTGTGTGCCGGTGTGTCCCTCCACAGCTCCCTCCGACAAAAGCCCCCCCACCACCACCCCGCCCCTCTGGCGTGTCACCGCGGCCGGGTGCGGGAGCGGGATGGAGGGCAGGGGCCGCTTCCCCGGGCCTGCCGGCCACCAGGGGCGGGGTCCTGAGCTCGGCGGGGGGTGTGGGGCAGGGGTGGCCTTGCCGGGGCTGAGGGGCCGTGGCGACTCAATGGTGGCTCCCAGTGGCTTCGGGCCAGCTGCTGTCGGGCAGGAGGGCCGGCCCGGGCTGTGGCCGGGCTGCGCCTAGCGCCGCGTGGGCGGGCAGGGCCGATGCCCAAGGGACCGCGGGCCCCGGGCCCTGAAGCCTCCGGGGCCACGTCCCTGTGAGCGACGTGCGGGATCTTGGGCGGGGCGCCAAGCGCCGAAGGCTTTGCTGGGTCACGGCCGCCCTGGGCTGGGAGGTGGTCGCCAAACCCTCCGCCGCCGCCCGATACCCGAGACCTCCGTTCCCCCTGCCGGGGCGGGCGGGCCGCCAGGCTGGCGTAAGGGCGCCAGCGCCAGCGAAACTGGGCCTCTAGAGGCCGCCCGCGGACCCCGCCCACGTCTTCGGCCATACCACCCTGAACGCGCCCGATCTCGTCTGATCTCGGAAGCTAAGCAGGGTCGGGCCTGGTTAGTACTTGGATGGGAGACCGCCTGGGAATACCGGGTGCTGTAGGCTTTTTGCCTCCCGCTCCGCCCGCCTTCTCCTTTACTCGCCCGCGGCGGGGGGGCCGCCGGCTCCGCCCCCGCCGAGCCCCGCTGCAGGCAGGAGTCAAGGTGGTTTGCCTGCCCGAGCAGGAAGCTTGGGCGATGGCAGAAGCGGGAAGAAACTCTTGAGCACAGGTTCTTGGGATCCACGGAGCAGCGCATGCACATGCGATGGCTGCCTACACAGCTGGCTTGCTTGTCTGTGGGGAAAGGCGAGATGGGTCAGGGCCTGGGTTCCTGAGGGGCTGAGAATCAAGGCAGGGATAGAAGAAAGGGGACAGGCCCACATCCCCTGAACCCACGCCGGCGCCCACTCACCTTTGTGGAAAATACGATTGAAAAGTGCCCGCAAGAATCTCTTCAGATGCCTCCAGAGTTGAGGGAAGAAGGGGAGGGGCGAGGCCGGGAGCAGGGTGAGCCCTGAAATCCAACCCTTGTCCGGTCACACCCCAGCAGCCCTCCCACCTCAGCCCCTTCAAGACCCCAGGGCTCCCCCAACCGCGCTGCACAGATCCTGCCCTGACCATAGTCACCACGTTGATCCCCACGTTGAGCAAGATGAAGCTGACCGGGATCAGAAGAATTGAGTATCCTTGCTCCTGGCATTTCCTGGGGATGGGGCCAGTGAACGGCTCGGCTCGGTAGTAGTGTCGCTCACCCATGGCCGTTGGTCCCAGGACTGCCTGGGCCCCCTGCCCTCCAGTTTTAACTGGGAGCCAGACTGGGTCATAATGGGGCAGGTGTTGAGGTCACAGTGAGGGAGGGGGATGAAAGAAAAGGGGGGCCCAGAGTGGCATTCCCTGGTAACCAGGGTCAGGTAAGCTGAGCCTGGACAGTCAAACAGGGCCCGGTGGCCGGCATACATCCCCTCGAGCGGTCATTCATTCGCTCACCGCCCGCTGACTCACTTGTTCAAATGACACATTGCGTCTCTTGGCCCCTCTTGAGACTAGGAAGACCTTGGCCTCAGAGGCCTGCTGAAGGCCTGGCTGGAGTCCAGAGCCTCAGCCTTCTTCATGCCCTTCACTGGGCCTGGAGCTGGACCTGCCCAGATGTGGAACCTCCCAGTTTGGAAGCAACTTCTTGTATGAGGCTCTCTGTGGACAGGGACAGCTGAGACACAGAGGAGGTGCCCAGAGACCAGGGGTTTGGAGTCTGCAGCTGCAGATGTACTTAGTGCATGGTATAGGACCAGGAGGGGCCTGCTGGCAGAACTGTGGCCACTAAACCAAAGGGAACCTCAGGCCAAGAAGGGGACACTGGCTTCTTATTGCAGGAAGCCAAGCGCAGGGACCCAGGCTGGCAGAAGGAGTGGCACTTCCAAGCCACAGACCACCAATGTTTCCTGGACTCTGGCGCTCTTTATTCCTCTCTCCATGCCCTGCCGCCCCCTGCCCCTGCCCCTGCCCCCATTTGCTGCTGGTAAGTTCATTTTCCCAGTCTGGCTCCCGTGCAGAGAGGGCCTGGAGGCCGAGGTGGAAGGTAGCAGCGAGTTGGCCCGCGCTTGGCCCTCCTGCGGTTGCCGCTTCAGCACCAGACTGTCATACACCTGGTAGTTGGCATTGCCTCCTGGGTTCCGGCTGAGTGGCATGAAGGTGGGCGGGGGTGGAGGGTGCTCGGTAGCCTGGACGTCGGGCAGGAGGTGAGAGGGGCGGAGGAGCAGCGCTGAGCTGGGAGCCGGGGCCCGCTGGTCCGAGGCCTCGGCCAGTACCGTGAGGGAGGCGGAGGTGGCCACAGGGCGCCGCAAGGGCAGGATCTCAGCCCATTCGGCCGCCGGGTGCCGCACCTCGTGGGGATCGCGGGAGTAATCCAAGTGTCCCGTGGAGGGGTGCAGGCTGCGGTTGGACTCGCTGTGAGCACAGCTGGGGAGGCTACGTCTGTGGGCCGGTGGGGTGTTGCGCTACCAGGCTTCGGGCCGGTAGCCCGGAGGCACCAGAGCGGATGGAGGCTCAGAGCCCTCCAGACCCAGACTCCGCCGCGGGCCCAGTTGCCGTCCTTTCGGCCCGCGAGCCCCTCGACCTGCACCTGGCCGCCCCCACCGGCGCCCAGCCCCGGCGCCGACACCTGTGTGCCGGTGTGTCCCTCCACAGCTCCCTCCGACAAAAGCCCCCCCACCACCACCCCGCCCCTCTGACGTGTCACCGCGGCCGGGTGCGGGAGCGGGATGGAGGGCAGGGGCCGCTTCCCCGGGCCTGCCGGCCACCAGGGGCGGGGTCCTGAGCTCGGCGGGGTGTGTGGGGCAGGGGTGGCCTTGCCGGGGCTGAGGGGCCGTGGCGACTCAATGGTGGCTCCCAGTGGCTTCGGGCCAGCTGCTGTCGGGCAGGAGGGCCGGCCCGGGCTGTGGCCGGGCTGCGCCTAGCGCCGCGTGGGCGGGCAGGGCCGATGCCCAAGGGACCGCGGGCCCCGGGCCCTGAAGCCTCCGGGGCCACGTCCCTGTGAGCGACGTGCGGGATCTTGGGCGGGGCGCCAAGCGCCGAAGGCTTTGCTGGGTCACGGCCGCCCTGGGCTGGGAGGTGGTCGCCAAACCCTCCGCCGCCGCCCGATACCCGAGACCTCCGTTCCCCCTGCCGGGGCGGGCGGGCCGCCAGGCTGGCGTAAGGGCGCCAGCGCCAGCGAAACTGGGCCTCTAGAGGCCGCCCGCGGACCCCGCCCACGTCTTCGGCCATACCACCCTGAACGCGCCCGATCTCGTCTGATCTCGGAAGCTAAGCAGGGTCGGGCCTGGTTAGTACTTGGATGGGAGACCGCCTGGGAATACCGGGTGCTGTAGGCTTTTTGCCTCCCGCTCCGCCCGCCTTCTCCTTTACTCGCCCGCGGCGGGGGGGCCGCCGGCTCCGCCCCCGCCGAGCCCCGCTGCAGGCAGGAGTCAAGGTGGTTTGCCTGCCCGAGCAGGAAGCTTGGGCGATGGCAGAAGCGGGAAGAAACTCTTGAGCACAGGTTCTTGGGATCCACGGAGCAGCGCATGCACATGCGATGGCTGCCTACACAGCTGGCTTGCTTGTCTGTGGGGAAAGGCGAGATGGGTCAGGGCCTGGGTTCCTGAGGGGCTGAGAATCAAGGCAGGGATAGAAGAAAGGGGACAGGCCCACATCCCCTGAACCCACGCCGGCGCCCACTCACCTTTGTGGAAAATACGATTGAAAAGTGCCCGCAAGAATCTCTTCAGATGCCTCCAGAGTTGAGGGAAGAAGGGGAGGGGCGAGGCCGGGAGCAGGGTGAGCCCTGAAATCCAACCCTTGTCCGGTCACACCCCAGCAGCCCTCCCACCTCAGCCCCTTCAAGACCCCAGGGCTCCCCCAACCGCGCTGCACAGATCCTGCCCTGACCATAGTCACCACGTTGATCCCCACGTTGAGCAAGATGAAGCTGACCGGGATCAGAAGAATTGAGTATCCTTGCTCCTGGCATTTCCTGGGGATGGGGCCAGTGAACGGCTCGGCTCGGTAGTAGTGTCGCTCACCCATGGCCGTTGGTCCCAGGACTGCCTGGGCCCCCTGCCCTCCAGTTTTAACTGGGAGCCAGACTGGGTCATAATGGGGCAGGTGTTGAGGTCACAGTGAGGGAGGGGGATGAAAGAAAAGGGGGGCCCAGAGTGGCATTCCCTGGTAACCAGGGTCAGGTAAGCTGAGCCTGGACAGTCAAACAGGGCCCGGTGGCCGGCATACATCCCCTCGAGCGGTCATTCATTCGCTCACCGCCCGCTGACTCACTTGTTCAAATGACACATTGCGTCTCTTGGCCCCTCTTGAGACTAGGAAGACCTTGGCCTCAGAGGCCTGCTGAAGGCCTGGCTGGAGTCCAGAGCCTCAGCCTTCTTCATGCCCTTCACTGGGCCTGGAGCTGGACCTGCCCAGATGTGGAACCTCCCAGTTTGGAAGCAACTTCTTGTATGAGGCTCTCTGTGGACAGGGACAGCTGAGACACAGAGGAGGTGCCCAGAGACCAGGGGTTTGGAGTCTGCAGCTGCAGATGTACTTAGTGCATGGTATAGGACCAGGAGGGGCCTGCTGGCAGAACTGTGGCCACTAAACCAAAGGGAACCTCAGGCCAAGAAGGGGACACTGGCTTCTTATTGCAGGAAGCCAAGCGCAGGGACCCAGGCTGGCAGAAGGAGTGGCACTTCCAAGCCACAGACCACCAATGTTTCCTGGACTCTGGCGCTCTTTATTCCTCTCTCCATGCCCTGCCGCCCCCTGCCCCTGCCCCTGCCCCCATTTGCTGCTGGTAAGTTCATTTTCCCAGTCTGGCTCCCGTGCAGAGAGGGCCTGGAGGCCGAGGTGGAAGGTAGCAGCGAGTTGGCCCGCGCTTGGCCCTCCTGCGGTTGCCGCTTCAGCACCAGACTGTCATACACCTGGTAGTTGGCATTGCCTCCTGGGTTCCGGCTGAGTGGCATGAAGGTGGGCGGGGGTGGAGGGTGCTCGGTAGCCTGGACGTCGGGCAGGAGGTGAGAGGGGCGGAGGAGCAGCGCTGAGCTGGGAGCCGGGGCCCGCTGGTCCGAGGCCTCGGCCAGTACCGTGAGGGAGGCGGAGGTGGCCACAGGGCGCCGCAAGGGCAGGATCTCAGCCCATTCGGCCGCCGGGTGCCGCACCTCGTGGGGATCGCGGGAGTAATCCAAGTGTCCCGTGGAGGGGTGCAGGCTGCGGTTGGACTCGCTGTGAGCACAGCTGGGGAGGCTACGTCTGTGGGCCGGTGGGGTGTTGCGCTACCAGGCTTCGGGCCGGTAGCCCGGAGGCACCAGAGCGGATGGAGGCTCAGAGCCCTCCAGACCCAGACTCCGCCGCGGGCCCAGTTGCCGTCCTTTCGGCCCGCGAGCCCCTCGACCTGCACCTGGCCGCCCCCACCGGCGCCCAGCCCCGGCGCCGACACCTGTGTGCCGGTGTGTCCCTCCACAGCTCCCTCCGACAAAAGCCCCCCCACCACCACCCCGCCCCTCTGGCGTGTCACCGCGGCCGGGTGCGGGAGCGGGATGGAGGGCAGGGGCCGCTTCCCCGGGCCTGCCGGCCACCAGGGGCGGGGTCCTGAGCTCGGCGGGGTGTGTGGGGCAGGGGTGGCCTTGCCGGGGCTGAGGGGCCGTGGCGACTCAATGGTGGCTCCCAGTGGCTTCGGGCCAGCTGCTGTCGGGCAGGAGGGCCGGCCCGGGCTGTGGCCGGGCTGCGCCTATCGCCGCGTGGGCGGGCAGGGCCGATGCCCAAGGGACCGCGGGCCCCGGGCCCTGAAGCCTCCGGGGCCACGTCCCTGTGAGCGACGTGCGGGATCTTGGGCGGGGCGCCAAGCGCCGAAGGCTTTGCTGGGTCACGGCCGCCCTGGGCTGGGAGGTGGTCGCCAAACCCTCCGCCGCCGCCCGATACCCGAGACCTCCGTTCCCCCTGCCGGGGCGGGCGGGCCGCCAGGCTGGCGTAAGGGCGCCAGCGCCAGCGAAACTGGGCCTCTAGAGGCCGCCCGCGGACCCCGCCCACGTCTTCGGCCATACCACCCTGAACGCGCCCGATCTCGTCTGATCTCGGAAGCTAAGCAGGGTCGGGCCTGGTTAGTACTTGGATGGGAGACCGCCTGGGAATACCGGGTGCTGTAGGCTTTTTGCCTCCCGCTCCGCCCGCCTTCTCCTTTACTCGCCCGCGGCGGGGGGGCCGCCGGCTCCGCCCCCGCCGAGCCCCGCTGCAGGCAGGAGTCAAGGTGGTTTGCCTGCCCGAGCAGGAAGCTTGGGCGATGGCAGAAGCGGGAAGAAACTCTTGAGCACAGGTTCTTGGGATCCACGGAGCAGCGCATGCACATGCGATGGCTGCCTACACAGCTGGCTTGCTTGTCTGTGGGGAAAGGCGAGATGGGTCAGGGCCTGGGTTCCTGAGGGGCTGAGAATCAAGGCAGGGATAGAAGAAAGGGGACAGGCCCACATCCCCTGAACCCACGCCGGCGCCCACTCACCTTTGTGGAAAATACGATTGAAAAGTGCCCGCAAGAATCTCTTCAGATGCCTCCAGAGTTGAGGGAAGAAGGGGAGGGGCGAGGCCGGGAGCAGGGTGAGCCCTGAAATCCAACCCTTGTCCGGTCACACCCCAGCAGCCCTCCCACCTCAGCCCCTTCAAGACCCCAGGGCTCCCCCAACCGCGCTGCACAGATCCTGCCCTGACCATAGTCACCACGTTGATCCCCACGTTGAGCAAGATGAAGCTGACCGGGATCAGAAGAATTGAGTATCCTTGCTCCTGGCATTTCCTGGGGATGGGGCCAGTGAACGGCTCGGCTCGGTAGTAGTGTCGCTCACCCATGGCCGTTGGTCCCAGGACTGCCTGGGCCCCCTGCCCTCCAGTTTTAACTGGGAGCCAGACTGGGTCATAATGGGGCAGGTGTTGAGGTCACAGTGAGGGAGGGGGATGAAAGAAAAGGGGGGCCCAGAGTGGCATTCCCTGGTAACCAGGGTCAGGTAAGCTGAGCCTGGACAGTCAAACAGGGCCCGGTGGCCGGCATACATCCCCTCGAGCGGTCATTCATTCGCTCACCGCCCGCTGACTCACTTGTTCAAATGACACATTGCGTCTCTTGGCCCCTCTTGAGACTAGGAAGACCTTGGCCTCAGAGGCCTGCTGAAGGCCTGGCTGGAGTCCAGAGCCTCAGCCTTCTTCATGCCCTTCACTGGGCCTGGAGCTGGACCTGCCCAGATGTGGAACCTCCCAGTTTGGAAGCAACTTCTTGTATGAGGCTCTCTGTGGACAGGGACAGCTGAGACACAGAGGAGGTGCCCAGAGACCAGGGGTTTGGAGTCTGCAGCTGCAGATGTACTTAGTGCATGGTATAGGACCAGGAGGGGCCTGCTGGCAGAACTGTGGCCACTAAACCAAAGGGAACCTCAGGCCAAGAAGGGGACACTGGCTTCTTATTGCAGGAAGCCAAGCGCAGGGACCCAGGCTGGCAGAAGGAGTGGCGCTTCCAAGCCACAGACCACCAATGTTTCCTGGACTCTGGCGCTCTTTATTCCTCTCTCCATGCCCTGCCGCCCCCTGCCCCTGCCCCTGCCCCCATTTGCTGCTGGTAAGTTCATTTTCCCAGTCTGGCTCCCGTGCAGAGAGGGCCTGGAGGCCGAGGTGGAAGGTAGCAGCGAGTTGGCCCGTGCTTGGCCCTCCTGCGGTTGCCGCTTCAGCACCAGACTGTCATACACCTGGTAGTTGGCATTGCCTCCCGGGTTCCGGCTGAGTGGCATGAAGGTGGGCGGGGGTGGAGGGTGCTCGGTAGCCTGGACGTCGGGCAGGAGGTGAGAGGGGCGGAGGAGCAGCGCTGAGCTGGGAGCCGGGGCCCGCTGGTCCGAGGCCTCGGCCAGTACCGTGAGGGAGGCGGAGGTGGCCACAGGGCGCCGCAAGGGCGGGATCTCAGCCCATTCGGCCGCCGGGTGCCGCACCTCGTGGGGATCGCGGGAGTAATCCAAGTGTCCCGTGGAGGGGTGCAGGCTGCGGTTGGACTCGCTGTGAGCACAGCTGGGGAGGCTACGTCTGTGGGCCGGTGGGGTGTTGCGCTACCAGGCTTCGGGCCGGTAGCCCGGAGGCACCAGAGCGGATGGAGGCTCAGAGCCCTACAGACCCAGACTCCGCCGCGGGCCCAGTTGCCGTCCTTTTGGCCCGTGAGCCCCTCGACCTGCACCTGGCCGCCCCCACCGGCGCCCAGCCCCGGCGCCGACACCTGTGTGCCGGTGTGTCCCTCCACAGCTCCCTCCGACAAAAGCCCCCCCACCACCACCCCGCCCCTCTGGCGTGTCACCGCGGCCGGGTGCGGGAGCGGGATGGAGGGCAGGGGCCGCTTCCCCGGGCCTGCCGGCCACCAGGGGCGGGGTCCTGAGCTCGGCGGGGTGTGTGGGGCAGGGGTGGCCTTGCCGGGGCTGAGGGGCCGTGGCGACTCAATGGTGGCTCCCAGTGGCTTCGGGCCAGCTGCTGTCGGGCAGGAGGGCCGGCCCGGGCTGTGGTCGGGCTGCGCCTAGCGCCGCGTGGGCGGGCAGGGCCGATGCCCAAGGGACCGCGGGCCCCGGGCCCTGAAGCCTCCGGGGCCACGTCCCTGTGAGCGACGTGCGGGATCTTGGGCGGGGCGCCAAGCGCCGAAGGCTTTGCTGGGTCACGGCCGCCCTGGGCTGGGAGGTGGTCGCCAAACCCTCCGCCGCCGCCCGATACCCGAGACCTCCGTTCCCCCTGCCGGGGCGGGCGGGCCGCCAGGCTGGCGTTAGGGCGCCAGCGCCAGCGAAACTGGGCCTCTAGAGGCCGCCCGCGGCCCCCGCCCCCGTCTACGGCCATACCACCCTGAACGCGCCCGATCTCGTCTGATCTCGGAAGCTAAGCAGGGTCGGGCCTGGTTAGTACTTGGATGGGAGACCGCCTGGGAATACCGGGTGCTGTAGGCTTTTTGCCTCCCGCTCCGCCCGCCTTCTCCTTTACTCGCCCGCGGCGTGGGGGCCGCCGGCTCCGCCCCCGCCGAGCCCCGCTGCAGGCAGGAGTCAAGGTGGTTTGCCTGCCCGAGCAGGAAGCTTGGGCGATGGCAGAAGCGGGAAGAAACTCTTGAGCACAGGTTCTTGGGATCCACGGAGCAGCGCATGCACATGCGATGGCTGCCTACACAGCTGGCTTGCTTGTCTGTGGGGAAAGGCGAGATGGGTCAGGGCCTGGGTTCCTGAGGGGCTGAGAATCAAGGCAGGGATAGAAGAAAGGGGACAGGCCCACATCCCCTGAACCCACGCCGGCGCCCACTCACCTTTGTGGAAAATACGATTGAAAAGTGCCCGCAAGAATCTCTTCAGATGCCTCCAGAGTTGAGGGAAGAAGGGGAGGGGCGAGGCCGGGAGCAGGGTGAGCCCTGAAATCCAACCCTTGTCCGGTCACACCCCAGCAGCCCTCCCACCTCAGCCCCTTCAAGACCCCAGGGCTCCCCCAACCGCGCTGCACAGATCCTGCCCTGACCATAGTCACCACGTTGATCCCCACGTTGAGCAAGATGAAGCTGACCGGGATCAGAAGAATTGAGTATCCTTGCTCCTGGCATTTCCTGGGGATGGGGCCAGTGAACGGCTCGGCTCGGTAGTAGTGTCGCTCACCCATGGCCGTTGGTCCCAGGACTGCCTGGGCCCCCTGCCCTCCAGTTTTAACTGGGAGCCAGACTGGGTCATAATGGGGCAGGTGTTGAGGTCACAGTGAGGGAGGGGGATGAAAGAAAAGGGGGGCCCAGAGTGGCATTCCCTGGTAACCAGGGTCAGGTAAGCTGAGCCTGGACAGTCAAACAGGGCCCGGTGGCCGGCATACATCCCCTCGAGCGGTCATTCATTCGCTCACCGCCCGCTGACTCACTTGTTCAAATGACACATTGCGTCTCTTGGCCCCTCTTGAGACTAGGAAGACCTTGGCCTCAGAGGCCTGCTGAAGGCCTGGCTGGAGTCCAGAGCCTCAGCCTTCTTCATGCCCTTCACTGGGCCTGGAGCTGGACCTGCCCAGATGTGGAACCTCCCAGTTTGGAAGCAACTTCTTGTATGAGGCTCTCTGTGGACAGGGACAGCTGAGACACAGAGGAGGTGCCCAGAGACCAGGGGTTTGGAGTCTGCAGCTGCAGATGTACTTAGTGCATGGTATAGGACCAGGAGGGGCCTGCTGGCAGAACTGTGGCCACTAAACCAAAGGGAACCTCAGGCCAAGAAGGGGACACTGGCTTCTTATTGCAGGAAGCCAAGCGCAGGGACCCAGGCTGGCAGAAGGAGTGGCGCTTCCAAGCCACAGACCACCAATGTTTCCTGGACTCTGGCGCTCTTTATTCCTCTCTCCATGCCCTGCCGCCCCCTGCCCCTGCCCCCATTTGCTGCTGGTAAGTTCATTTTCCCAGTCTGGCTCCCGTGCAGAGAGGGCCTGGAGGCCGAGGTGGAAGGTAGCAGCGAGTTGGCCCGCGCTTGGCCCTCCTGCGGTTGCCGCTTCAGCACCAGACTGTCATACACCTGGTAGTTGGCATTGCCTCCCGGGTTCCGGCTGAGTGGCATGAAGGTGGGCGGGGGTGGAGGGTGCTCGGTAGCCTGGACGTCGGGCAGGAGGTGAGAGGGGCGGAGGAGCAGCGCTGAGCTGGGAGCCGGGGCCCGCTGGTCCGAGGCCTCGGCCAGTACCGTGAGGGAGGGGGAGGTGGCCACAGGGCGCCGCAAGGGCGGGATCTCAGCCCATTCGGCCGCCGGGTGCCGCACCTCGTGGGGATCGCGGGAGTAATCCAAGTGTCCCGTGGAGGGGTGCAGGCTGCGGTTGGACTCGCTGTGAGCACAGCTGGGGAGGCTACGTCTGTGGGCCGGTGGGGTGTTGCGCTACCAGGCTTCGGGCCGGTAGCCCGGAGGCACCAGAGCGGATGGAGGCTCAGAGCCCTCCAGACCCAGACTCCGCCGCGGGCCCAGTTGCCGTCCTTTCGGCCCGTGAGCCCCTCGACCTGCACCTGGCCGCCCCCACCGGCGCCCAGCCCCGGCGCCGCCACCTGTGTGCCGGTGTGTCCCTCCACAGCTCCCTCCGACAAAAGCCCCCCCACCACCACCCCGCCCCTCTGGCGTGTCAGCGCGGCCGGGTGCGGGAGCGGGATGGAGGGCAGGGGCCGCTTCCCCGGGCCTGCCGGCCACCAGGGGCGGGGTCCTGAGCTCGGCGGGGTGTGTGGGGCAGGGGTGGCCTTGCCGGGGCTGAGGGGCCGTGGCGACTCAATGGTGGCTCCCAGTGGCTTCGGGCCAGCTGCTGTCGGGCAGGAGGGCCGGCCCGGGCTGCGGCCGGGCTGCGCCTAGCGCCGCGTGGGCGGGCAGGGCCGATGCCCAAGGGACCGCGGGCCCCGGGCCCTGAAGCCTCCGGGGCCACGTCCCTGTGAGCGACGTGCGGGATCTTGGGCGGGGCGCCAAGCGCCGAAGGCTTTGCTGGGTCACGGCCGCCCTGGGCTGGGAGGTGGTCGCCAAACCCTCCGCCGCCGCCCGATACCCGAGACCTCCGTTCCCCCTGCCGGGGCGGGCGGGCCGCCAGGCTGGCGTTAGGGCGCCAGCGCCAGCGAAACTGGGCCTCTAGAGGCCGCCCGCGGCCCCCGCCCCCGTCTACGGCCATACCACCCTGAACGCGCCCGATCTCGTCTGATCTCGGAAGCTAAGCAGGGTCGGGCCTGGTTAGTACTTGGATGGGAGACCGCCTGGGAATACCGGGTGCTGTAGGCTTTTTGCCTCCCGCTCCGCCCGCCTTCTCCTTTACTCGCCCGCGGCGTGGGGGCCGCCGGCTCCGCCCCCGCCGAGCCCCGCTGCAGGCAGGAGTCAAGGTGGTTTGCCTGCCCGAGCAGGAAGCTTGGGCGATGGCAGAAGCGGGAAGAAACTCTTGAGCACAGGTTCTTGGGATCCACGGAGCAGCGCATGCACATGCGATGGCTGCCTACACAGCTGGCTTGCTTGTCTGTGGGGAAAGGCGAGATGGGTCAGGGCCTGGGTTCCTGAGGGGCTGAGAATCAAGGCAGGGATAGAAGAAAGGGGACAGGCCCACATCCCCTGAACCCACGCCGGCGCCCACTCACCTTTGTGGAAAATACGATTGAAAAGTGCCCGCAAGAATCTCTTCAGATGCCTCCAGAGTTGAGGGAAGAAGGGGAGGGGCGAGGCCGGGAGCAGGGTGAGCCCTGAAATCCAACCCTTGTCCGGTCACACCCCAGCAGCCCTCCCACCTCAGCCCCTTCAAGACCCCAGGGCTCCCCCAACCGCGCTGCACAGATCCTGCCCTGACCATAGTCACCACGTTGATCCCCACGTTGAGCAAGATGAAGCTGACCGGGATCAGAAGAATTGAGTATCCTTGCTCCTGGCATTTCCTGGGGATGGGGCCAGTGAACGGCTCGGCTCGGTAGTAGTGTCGCTCACCCATGGCCGTTGGTCCCAGGACTGCCTGGGCCCCCTGCCCTCCAGTTTTAACTGGGAGCCAGACTGGGTCATAATGGGGCAGGTGTTGAGGTCACAGTGAGGGAGGGGGATGAAAGAAAAGGGGGGCCCAGAGTGGCATTCCCTGGTAACCAGGGTCAGGTAAGCTGAGCCTGGACAGTCAAACAGGGCCCGGTGGCCGGCATACATCCCCTCGAGCGGTCATTCATTCGCTCACCGCCCGCTGACTCACTTGTTCAAATGACACATTGCGTCTCTTGGCCCCTCTTGAGACTAGGAAGACCTTGGCCTCAGAGGCCTGCTGAAGGCCTGGCTGGAGTCCAGAGCCTCAGCCTTCTTCATGCCCTTCACTGGGCCTGGAGCTGGACCTGCCCAGATGTGGAACCTCCCAGTTTGGAAGCAACTTCTTGTATGAGGCTCTCTGTGGACAGGGACAGCTGAGACACAGAGGAGGTGCCCAGAGACCAGGGGTTTGGAGTCTGCAGCTGCAGATGTACTTAGTGCATGGTATAGGACCAGGAGGGGCCTGCTGGCAGAACTGTGGCCACTAAACCAAAGGGAACCTCAGGCCAAGAAGGGGACACTGGCTTCTTATTGCAGGAAGCCAAGCGCAGGGACCCAGGCTGGCAGAAGGAGTGGCGCTTCCAAGCCACAGACCACCAATGTTTCCTGGACTCTGGCGCTCTTTATTCCTCTCTCCATGCCCTGCCGCCCCCTGCCCCTGCCCCCATTTGCTGCTGGTAAGTTCATTTTCCCAGTCTGGCTCCCGTGCAGAGAGGGCCTGGAGGCCGAGGTGGAAGGTAGCAGCGAGTTGGCCCGCGCTTGGCCCTCCTGCGGTTGCCGCTTCAGCACCAGACTGTCATACACCTGGTAGTTGGCATTGCCTCCCGGGTTCCGGCTGAGTGGCATGAAGGTGGGCGGGGGTGGAGGGTGCTCGGTAGCCTGGACGTCGGGCAGGAGGTGAGAGGGGCGGAGGAGCAGCGCTGAGCTGGGAGCCGGGGCCCGCTGGTCCGAGGCCTCGGCCAGTACCGTGAGGGAGGGGGAGGTGGCCACAGGGCGCCGCAAGGGCGGGATCTCAGCCCATTCGGCCGCCGGGTGCCGCACCTCGTGGGGATCGCGGGAGTAATCCAAGTGTCCCGTGGAGGGGTGCAGGCTGCGGTTGGACTCGCTGTGAGCACAGCTGGGGAGGCTACGTCTGTGGGCCGGTGGGGTGTTGCGCTAACAGGCTTCGGGCCGGTAG
Source organism: Leucopleurus acutus (assembly GCF_964270905.1). Taxonomy (NCBI): domain Eukaryota; kingdom Metazoa; phylum Chordata; class Mammalia; order Artiodactyla; family Delphinidae; genus Leucopleurus; species Leucopleurus acutus. Next base: position 39,396,030 of record NC_139161.1, read on the forward strand.
CCCGGAGGCACCAGAGCGGATGGAGGCTCAGAGCCCTCCAGACCCAGACTCCGCCGCGGGCCCAGTTGCCGTCCTTTCGGCCCGTGAGCCCCTCGACCTGCACCTGGCCGCCCCCACCGGCGCCCAGCCCCGGCGCCGCCACCTGTGTGCCGGTGTGTCCCTCCACAGCTCCCTCCGACAAAAGCCCCCCCACCACCACCCCGCCCCTCTGGCGTGTCAGCGCGGCCGGGTGCGGGAGCGGGATGGAGGGCAGGGGCCGCTTCCCCGGGCCTGCCGGCCACCAGGGGCGGGGTCCTGAGCTCGGCGGGGTGTGTGGGGCAGGGGTGGCCTTGCCGGGGCTGAGGGGCCGTGGCGACTCAATGGTGGCTCCCAGTGGCTTCGGGCCAGCTGCTGTCGGGCAGGAGGGCCGGCCCGGGCTGCGGCCGGGCTGCGCCTAGCGCCGCGTGGGCGGGCAGGGCCGATGCCCAAGGGACCGCGGGCCCCGGGCCCTGAAGCCTCCGGGGCCACGTCCCTGTGAGCGACGTGCGGGATCTTGGGCGGGGCGCCAAGCGCCGAAGGGTTTGCTGGGTCACGGCCGCCCTGGGCTGGGAGGTGGTCGCCAAACCCTCCGCCGCCGCCCGATACCCGAGACCTCCGTTCCCCCTGCCGGGGCGGGCGAGGGGGCCGTGCCGGGGCGGGCGGGCCGCCAGGCTGGCGTTAAGGCGCCAGCGCCTGCGAAACTGGGCCTCAAGAGGCAGCCAGCGGACCCCGCCCCCGTCTACGGCCATACCACCCTGAACGCGCCCGATCTCGTCTGATCTCGGAAGCTAAGCAGGGTCGGGCCTGGTTAGTACTTGGATGGGAGACCGCCTGGGAATACCGGGTGCTGTAGGCTTTTTGCCTCCCGCTCCGCCCGCCTTCTCCTTTACTCGCCCGCGGCGGGGGCCGCCGGCTCCGCCCCCGCCGGGCCCCGCTGCAGGCCCCACCTCCTCAGGCCCCTCCCACCACGGCGCGCGCCGGCGGGGGCGCTCCCCGCCGGCCCGGCCGGCCAGGCGGCCAGAAGGCGGCCCTGGAAGGCAGCCGCACCCCAGACGCTCCCGGGGCGGCTGGCCCGGACCCAGACTCCGCCGCGGGCCCAGTTGCCGTCCTTTCGGCCCGCGAGCCCCTCGACTTGCACCTGGCCGCCCCCACCGGCGCCCAGCCCCGGCGCCGCCACCTGTGTGCCGGTGTGTCCCTCCACAGCTCCCTCCGACAAAAGCCCCCCCACCACCACCCCGCCCCTCTGGCGTGTCACCGCGGCCGGGTGCGGGAGCGGGATGGAGGGCAGGGGCCGCTTCCCCGGGCCTGCCGGCCACCAGGGGCGGGGTCCTGAGCTCGGCGGGGGGTGTGGGGCAGGGGTGGCCTTGCCGGGGCTGAGGGGCCGTGGCGACTCAATGGTGGCTCCCAGTGGCTTCGGGCCAGCTGCTGTCGGGCAGGAGGGCCGGCCCGGGCTGTGGCCGGGCTGCGCCTAGCGCCGCGTGGGCGGGCAGGGCCGATGCCCAAGGGACCGCGGGCCCCGGGCCCTGAAGCCTCCGGGGCCACGTCCCTGTGAGCGACGTGCGGGATCTTGGGCGGGGCGCCAAGCGCCGAAGGCTTTGCTGGGTCACGGCCGCCCTGGGCTGGGAGGTGGTCGCCAAACCCTCCGCCGCCGCCCGATACCCGAGACCTCCGTTCCCCCTGCCTGGGCGGGCGAGGGGGCCCTGCTGGGGCGGGCGGGCCGCCAGGCTGGCGTTAAGGCGCCAGCGCCTGCGAAACTGGGCCTCAAGAGGCAGCCAGCGGACCCCGCCCCCGTCTACGGCCATACCACCCTGAACGCGCCCGATCTCGTCTGATCTCGGAAGCTAAGCAGGGTCGGGCCTGGTTAGTACTTGGATGGGAGACCGCCTGGGAATACCGGGTGCTGTAGGCTTTTTGCCTCCCGCTCCGCCCGCCTTCTCCTTTACTCGCCCGCGGCGGGGGCCGCCGGCTCCGCCCCCGCCGGGCCCCGCTGCAGGCCCCACCTCCTCAGGCCCCTCCCACCACGGCGCGCGCCGGCGGGGGCGGTCCCCGCCGGCCCGGCCGGCCAGGCGGCCAGAAGGCGGCCCTGGAAGGCAGCCGCACCCCAGACGCTCCCGGGGCGGCTGGCCCGGACCCAGACTCCGCCGCGGGCCCAGTTGCCGTCCTTTCGGCCCGCGAGCCCCTCGACCTGCACCTGGCCGCCCCCACCGGCGCCCAGCCCCGGCGCCGACACCTGTGTGCCGGTGTGTCCCTCCACAGCTCCCTCCGACAAAAGCCCCCCCACCACCACCCCGCCCCTCTGGCGTGTCACCGCGGCCGGGTGCGGGAGCGGGATGGAGGGCAGGGGCCGCTTCCCCGGGCCTGCCGGCCACCAGGGGCGGGGTCCTGAGCTCGGCGGGGGGTGTGGGGCAGGGGTGGCCTTGCCGGGGCTAAGGGGCCGTGGCGACTCAATGGTGGCTCCCAGTGGCTTCGGGCCAGCTGCTGTCGGGCAGGAGGGCCGGCCCGGGCTGTGGCCGGGCTGCGCCTAGCGCCGCGTGGGCGGGCAGGGCCGATGCCCAAGGGACCACGGGCCCCGGGCCCTGAAGCCCCCGGGGCCACGTCCCTGTGAGCGACGTGCGGGATCTTGGGCGGGGCGCCAAGCGCCGAAGGCTTTGCTGGGTCACGGCCGCCCTGGGCTGGGAGGTGGTCGCCAAACCCTCCGCCGCCGCCCGATACCCGAGACCTCCGTTCCCCCTGCCGGGGCGGGCGGGCCGCCAGGCTGGCGTTAGGGCGCCAGCGCCAGCGAAACTGGGCCTCTAGAGGCCGCCCGCGGCCCCCGCCCCCGTCTACGGCCATACCACCCTGAACGCGCCCGATCTCGTCTGATCTCGGAAGCTAAGCAGGGTCGGGCCTGGTTAGTACTTGGATGGGAGACCGCCTGGGAATACCGGGTGCTGTAGGCTTTTTGCCTCCCGCTCCGCCCGCCTTCTCCTTTACTCGCCCGCGGCGGGGGGGCCGCCGGCTCCGCCCCCGCCGAGCCCCGCTGCAGGCAGGAGTCAAGGTGGTTTGCCTGCCCGAGCAGGAAGCTTGGGCGATGGCAGAAGCGGGAAGAAACTCTTGAGCACAGGTTCTTGGGATCCACGGAGCAGCGCATGCACATGCGATGGCTGCCTACACAGCTGGCTTGCTTGTCTGTGGGGAAAGGCGAGATGGGTCAGGGCCTGGGTTCCTGAGGGGCTGAGAATCAAGGCAGGGATAGAAGAAAGGGGACAGGCCCACATCCCCTGAACCCACGCCGGCGCCCACTCACCTTTGTGGAAAATACGATTGAAAAGTGCCCGCAAGAATCTCTTCAGATGCCTCCAGAGTTGAGGGAAAAAGGGGAGGGGCGAGGCCGGGAGCAGGGTGAGCCCTGAAATCCAACCCTTGTCCGGTCACACCCCAGCAGCCCTCCCACCTCAGCCCCTTCAAGACCCCAGGGCTCCCCCAACCGCGCTGCACAGATCCTGCCCTGACCATAGTCACCACGTTGATCCCCACGTTGAGCAAGATGAAGCTGACCGGGATCAGAAGAATTGAGTATCCTTGCTCCTGGCATTTCCTGGGGATGGGGCCAGTGAACGGCTCGGCTCGGTAGTAGTGTCGCTCACCCATGGCCGTTGGTCCCAGGACTGCCTGGGCCCCCTGCCCTCCAGTTTTAACTGGGAGCCAGACTGGGTCATAATGGGGCAGGTGTTGAGGTCACAGTGAGGGAGGGGGATGAAAGAAAAGGGGGGCCCAGAGTGGCATTCCCTGGTAACCAGGGTCAGGTAAGCTGAGCCTGGACAGTCAAACAGGGCCCGGTGGCCGGCATACATCCCCTCGAGCGGTCATTCATTCGCTCACCGCCCGCTGACTCACTTGTTCAAATGACACATTGCGTCTCTTGGCCCCTCTTGAGACTAGGAAGACCTTGGCCTCAGAGGCCTGCTGAAGGCCTGGCTGGAGTCCAGAGCCTCAGCCTTCTTCATGCCCTTCACTGGGCCTGGAGCTGGACCTGCCCAGATGTGGAACCTCCCAGTTTGGAAGCAACTTCTTGTATGAGGCTCTCTGTGGACAGGGACAGCTGAGACACAGAGGAGGTGCCCAGAGACCAGGGGTTTGGAGTCTGCAGCTGCAGATGTACTTAGTGCATGGTATAGGACCAGGAGGGGCCTGCTGGCAGAACTGTGGCCACTAAACCAAAGGGAACCTCAGGCCAAGAAGGGGACACTGGCTTCTTATTGCAGGAAGCCAAGCGCAGGGACCCAGGCTGGCAGAAGGAGTGGCGCTTCCAAGCCACAGACCACCAATGTTTCCTGGACTCTGGCGCTCTTTATTCCTCTCTCCATGCCCTGCCGCCCCCTGCCCCTGCCCCTGCCCCCATTTGCTGCTGGTAAGTTCATTTTCCCAGTCTGGCTCCCGTGCAGAGAGGGCCTGGAGGCCGAGGTGGAAGGTAGCAGCGAGTTGGCCCGTGCTTGGCCCTCCTGCGGTTGCCGCTTCAGCACCAGACTGTCATACACCTGGTAGTTGGCATTGCCTCCCGGGTTCCGGCTGAGTGGCATGAAGGTGGGCGGGGGTGGAGGGTGCTCGGTAGCCTGGACGTCGGGCAGGAGGTGAGAGGGGCGGAGGAGCAGCGCTGAGCTGGGAGCCGGGGCCCGCTGGTCCGAGGCCTCGGCCAGTACCGTGAGGGAGGCGGAGGTGGCCACAGGGCGCCGCAAGGGCGGGATCTCAGCCCATTCGGCCGCCGGGTGCCGCACCTCGTGGGGATCGCGGGAGTAATCCAAGTGTCCCGTGGAGGGGTGCAGGCTGCGGTTGGACTCGCTGTGAGCACAGCTGGGGAGGCTACGTCTGTGGGCCGGTGGGGTGTTGCGCTACCAGGCTTCGGGCCGGTAGCCCGGAGGCACCAGAGCGGATGGAGGCTCAGAGCCCTACAGACCCAGACTCCGCCGCGGGCCCAGTTGCCGTCCTTTTGGCCCGTGAGCCCCTCGACCTGCACCTGGCCGCCCCCACCGGCGCCCAGCCCCGGCGCCGCCACCTGTGTGCCGGTGTGTCCCTCCACAGCTCCCTCCGACAAAAGCCCCCCCACCACCACCCCGCCCCTCTGGCGTGTCACCGCGGCCGGGTGCGGGAGCGGGATGGAGGGCAGGGGCCGCTTCCCCGGGCCTGCCGGCCACCAGGGGCGGGGTCCTGAGCTCGGCGGGGTGTGTGGGGCAGGGGTGGCCTTGCCGGGGCTGAGGGGCCGTGGCGACTCAATGGTGGCTCCCAGTGGCTTCGGGCCAGCTGCTGTCGGGCAGGAGGGCCGGCCCGGGCTGTGGTCGGGCTGCGCCTAGCGCCGCGTGGGCGGGCAGGGCCGATGCCCAAGGGACCGCGGGCCCCGGGCCCTGAAGCCTCCGGGGCCACGTCCCTGTGAGCGACGTGCGGGATCTTGGGCGGGGCGCCAAGCGCCGAAGGCTTTGCTGGGTCACGGCCGCCCTGGGCTGGGAGGTGGTCGCCAAACCCTCCGCCGCCGCCCGATACCCGAGACCTCTGTTCCCCCTGCCGGGGCGGGCGGGCCGCCAGGCTGGCGTTAGGGCGCCAGCGCCAGCGAAACTGGGCCTCTAGAGGCCGCCCGCGGCCCCCGCCCCCGTCTACGGCCATACCACCCTGAACGCGCCCGATCTCGTCTGATCTCGGAAGCTAAGCAGGGTCGGGCCTGGTTAGTACTTGGATGGGAGACCGCCTGGGAATACCGGGTGCTGTAGGCTTTTTGCCTCCCGCTCCGCCCGCCTTCTCCTTTACTCACCCGCGGCGGGGGGGCCGCCGGCTCCGCCCCCGCCGAGCCCCGCTGCAGGCAGGAGTCAAGGTGGTTTGCCTGCCCGAGCAGGAAGCTTGGGCGATGGCAGAAGCGGGAAGAAACTCTTGAGCACAGGTTCTTGGGATCCACGGAGCAGCGCATGCACATGCGATGGCTGCCTACACAGCTGGCTTGCTTGTCTGTGGGGAAAGGCGAGATGGGTCAGGGCCTGGGTTCCTGAGGGGCTGAGAATCAAGGCAGGGATAGAAGAAAGGGGACAGGCCCACATCCCCTGAACCCACGCCGGCGCCCACTCACCTTTGTGGAAAATACGATTGAAAAGTGCCCGCAAGAATCTCTTCAGATGCCTCCAGAGTTGAGGGAAGAAGGGGAGGGGCGAGGCCGGGAGCAGGGTGAGCCCTGAAATCCAACCCTTGTCCGGTCACACCCCAGCAGCCCTCCCACCTCAGCCCCTTCAAGACCCCAGGGCTCCCCCAACCGCGCTGCACAGATCCTGCCCTGACCATAGTCACCACGTTGATCCCCACGTTGAGCAAGATGAAGCTGACCGGGATCAGAAGAATTGAGTATCCTTGCTCCTGGCATTTCCTGGGGATGGGGCCAGTGAACGGCTCGGCTCGGTAGTAGTGTCGCTCACCCATGGCCGTTGGTCCCAGGACTGCCTGGGCCCCCTGCCCTCCAGTTTTAACTGGGAGCCAGACTGGGTCATAATGGGGCAGGTGTTGAGGTCACAGTGAGGGAGGGGGATGAAAGAAAAGGGGGGCCCAGAGTGGCATTCCCTGGTAACCAGGGTCAGGTAAGCTGAGCCTGGACAGTCAAACAGGGCCCGGTGGCCGGCATACATCCCCTCGAGCGGTCATTCATTCGCTCACCGCCCGCTGACTCACTTGTTCAAATGACACATTGCGTCTCTTGGCCCCTCTTGAGACTAGGAAGACCTTGGCCTCAGAGGCCTGCTGAAGGCCTGGCTGGAGTCCAGAGCCTCAGCCTTCTTCATGCCCTTCACTGGGCCTGGAGCTGGACCTGCCCAGATGTGGAACCTCCCAGTTTGGAAGCAACTTCTTGTATGAGGCTCTCTGTGGACAGGGACAGCTGAGACACAGAGGAGGTGCCCAGAGACCAGGGGTTTGGAGTCTGCAGCTGCAGATGTACTTAGTGCATGGTATAGGACCAGGAGGGGCCTGCTGGCAGAACTGTGGCCACTAAACCAAAGGGAACCTCAGGCCAAGAAGGGGACACTGGCTTCTTATTGCAGGAAGCCAAGCGCAGGGACCCAGGCTGGCAGAAGGAGTGGCGCTTCCAAGCCACAGACCACCAATGTTTCCTGGACTCTGGCGCTCTTTATTCCTCTCTCCATGCCCTGCCGCCCCCTGCCCCTGCCCCTGCCCCCATTTGCTGCTGGTAAGTTCATTTTCCCAGTCTGGCTCCCGTGCAGGGAGGGCCTGGAGGCCGAGGTGGAAGGTAGCAGCGAGTTGGCCCGCGCTTGGCCCTCCTGCGGTTGCCGCTTCAGCACCAGACTGTCATACACCTGGTAGTTGGCATTGCCTCCCGGGTTCCGGCTGAGTGGCATGAAGGTGGGCGGGGGTGGAGGGTGCTCGGTAGCCTGAACGTCGGGCAGGAGGTGAGAGGGGCGGAGGAGCAGCGCTGAGCTGGGAGCCGGGGCCCGCTGGTCCGAGGCCTCGGCCAGTACCGTGAGGGAGGCGGAGGTGGCCACAGGGCGCCGCAAGGGCAGGATCTCAGCCCATTCGGCCGCCGGGTGCCGCACCTCGTGGGGCTCGCGGGAGTAATCCAAGTGTCCCGTGGAGGGGTGCAGGCTGCGGTTGGACTCGCTGTGAGCACAGCTGGGGAGGCTACGTCTGTGGGCCGGTGGGGTGTTGCGCTACCAGGCTTCGGGCCGGTAGCCCGGAGGCACCAGAGCGGATGGAGGCTCAGAGCCCTCCAGACCCAGACTCCGCCGCGGGCCCAGTTGCCGTCCTTTCGGCCCGTGAGCCCCTCGACCTGCACCTGGCCGCCCCCACCGGCGCCCAGTCCCGGCGCCGCCACCTGTGTGCCGGTGTGTCCCTCCACAGCTCCCTCCGACAAAAGCCCCCCCACCACCACCCCGCCCCTCTGGCGTGTCACCGCGGCCGGGTGCGGGAGCGGGATGGAGGGCAGGGGCCGCTTCCCCGGGCCTGCCGGCCACCAGGGGCGGGGTCCTGAGCTCGGCGGGGGGTGTGGGGCAGGGGTGGCCTTGCCGGGGCTGAGGGGCCGTGGCGACTCAATGGTGGCTCCCAGTGGCTTCGGGCCAGCTGCTGTCGGGCAGGAGGGCCGGCCCGGGCTGTGGTCGGGCTGCGCCTAGCGCCGCGTGGGCGGGCAGGGCCGATGCCCAAGGGACCGCGGGCCCCGGGCCCTGAAGCCTCCGGGGCCACGTCCCTGTGAGCGACGTGCGGGATCTTGGGCGGGGCGCCAAGCGCCGAAGGCTTTGCTGGGTCACGGCCGCCCTGGGCTGGGAGGTGGTCGCCAAACCCTCCGCCGCCGCCCGATACCCGAGACCTCCGTTCCCCCTGCCGGGGCGGGCGAGGGGGCCGTGCCGGGGCGGGAGGGCCGCCAGGCTGGCGTTAAGGCGCCAGCGCCTGCGAAACTGGGCCTCAAGAGGCAGCCAGCGGACCCCGCCCCCGTCTACGGCCATACCACCCTGAACGCTCCCGATCTCGTCTGATCTCGGAAGCTAAGCAGGGTCGGGCCTGGTTAGTACTTGGATGGGAGACCGCCTGGGAATACCGGGTGCTGTAGGCTTTTTGCCTCCCGCTCCGCCCGCCTTCTCCTTTACTCGCCCGCGGCGGGGGCCGCCGGCTCCGCCCCCGCCGGGCCCCGCTGCAGGCCCCACCTCCTCAGGCCCCTCCCACCACGGCGCGCGCCGGCGGGGGCGGTCCCCGCCGGCCCGGCCGGCCAGGCGGCCAGAAGGCGGCCCTGGAAGGCAGCCGCACCCCAGACGCTCCCGGGGCGGCTGGCCCGGACCCAGACTCCGCCGCGGGCCCAGTTGCCGTCCTTTCGGCCCGCGAGCCCCTCGACCTGCACCTGGCCGCCCCCACCGGCGCCCAGCCCCGGCGCCGACACCTGTGTGCCGGTGTGTCCCTCCACAGCTCCCTCCGACAAAAGGCCCCCCACCACCACCCCGCCCCTCTGGCGTGTCACCGCGGCCGGGTGCGGGAGCGGGATGGAGGGCAGGGGCCGCTTCCCCGGGCCTGCCGGCCACCAGGGGCGGGGTCCTGAGCTCGGCGGGGGGTGTGGGGCAGGGGTGGCCTTGCCGGGGCTGAGGGGCCGTGGCGACTCAATGGTGGCTCCCAGTGGCTTCGGGCCAGCTGCTGTCGGGCAGGAGGGCCGGCCCGGGCTGTGGCCGGGCTGCGCCTAGCGCCGCGTGGGCGGGCAGGGCCGATGCCCAAGGGACCGCGGGCCCCGGGCCCTGAAGCCTCCGGGGCCACGTCCCTGTGAGCGACGTGCGGGATCTTGGGCGGGGCGCCAAGCGCCGAAGGGTTTGCTGGGTCACGGCCGCCCTGGGCTGGGAGGTGGTCGCCAAACCCTCCGCCGCCGCCCGATACCCGAGACCTCCGTTCCCCCTGCCGGGGCGGGCGGGCCGCCAGGCTGGCGTTAGGGCGCCAGCGCCAGCGAACCTGGGCCTCTAGAGGCCGCCCGCGGCCCCCGCCCCCGTCTACGGCCATACCACCCTGAACGCGCCCGATCTCGTCTGATCTCGGAAGCTAAGCAGGGTCGGGCCTGGTTAGTACTTGGATGGGAGACCGCCTGGGAATACCGGGTGCTGTAGGCTTTTTGCCTCCCGCTCCGCCCGCCTTCTCCTTTACTCGCCCGCGGCGGGGGGGCCGCCGGCTCCGCCCCCGCCGAGCCCCGCTGCAGGCAGGAGTCAAGGTGGTTTGCCTGCCCGAGCAGGAAGCTTGGGCGATGGCAGAAGCGGGAAGAAACTCTTGAGCACAGGTTCTTGGGATCCACGGAGCAGCGCATGCACATGCGATGGCTGCCTACACAGCTGGCTTGCTTGTCTGTGGGGAAAGGCGAGATGGGTCAGGGCCTGGGTTCCTGAGGGGCTGAGAATCAAGGCAGGGATAGAAGAAAGGGGACAGGCCCACATCCCCTGAACCCACGCCGGCGCCCACTCACCTTTGTGGAAAATACGATTGAAAAGTGCCCGCAAGAATCTCTTCAGATGCCTCCAGAGTTGAGGGAAGAAGGGGAGGGGCGAGGCCGGGAGCAGGGTGAGCCCTGAAATCCAACCCTTGTCCGGTCACACCCCAGCAGCCCTCCCACCTCAGCCCCTTCAAGACCCCAGGGCTCCCCCAACCGCGCTGCACAGATCCTGCCCTGACCATAGTCACCACGTTGATCCCCACGTTGAGCAAGATGAAGCTGACCGGGATCAGAAGAATTGAGTATCCTTGCTCCTGGCATTTCCTGGGGATGGGGCCAGTGAACGGCTCGGCTCGGTAGTAGTGTCGCTCACCCATGGCCGTTGGTCCCAGGACTGCCTGGGCCCCCTGCCCTCCAGTTTTAACTGGGAGCCAGACTGGGTCATAATGGGGCAGGTGTTGAGGTCACAGTGAGGGAGGGGGATGAAAGAAAAGGGGGGCCCAGAGTGGCATTCCCTGGTAACCAGGGTCAGGTAAGCTGAGCCTGGACAGTCAAACAGGGCCCGGTGGCCGGCATACATCCCCTCGAGCGGTCATTCATTCGCTCACCGCCCGCTGACTCACTTGTTCAAATGACACATTGCGTCTCTTGGCCCCTCTTGAGACTAGGAAGACCTTGGCCTCAGAGGCCTGCTGAAGGCCTGGCTGGAGTCCAGAGCCTCAGCCTTCTTCATGCCCTTCACTGGGCCTGGAGCTGGACCTGCCCAGATGTGGAACCTCCCAGTTTGGAAGCAACTTCTTGTATGAGGCTCTCTGTGGACAGGGACAGCTGAGACACAGAGGAGGTGCCCAGAGACCAGGGGTTTGGAGTCTGCAGCTGCAGATGTACTTAGTGCATGGTATAGGACCAGGAGGGGCCTGCTGGCAGAACTGTGGCCACTAAACCAAAGGGAACCTCAGGCCAAGAAGGGGACACTGGCTTCTTATTGCAGGAAGCCAAGCGCAGGGACCCAGGCTGGCAGAAGGAGTGGCGCTTCCAAGCCACAGACCACCAATGTTTCCTGGACTCTGGCGCTCTTTATTCCTCTCTCCATGCCCTGCCGCCCCCTGCCCCTGCCCCTGCCCCCATTTGCTGCTGGTAAGTTCATTTTCCCAGTCTGGCTCCCGTGCAGAGAGGGCCTGGAGGCCGAGGTGGAAGGTAGCAGCGAGTTGGCCCGCGCTTGGCCCTCCTGCGGTTGCCGCTTCAGCACCAGACTGTCATACACCTGGTAGTTGGCATTGCCTCCCGGGTTCCGGCTGAGTGGCATGAAGGTGGGCGGGGGTGGAGGGTGCTCGGTAGCCTGGACGTCGGGCAGGAGGTGAGAGGGGCGGAGGAGCAGCGCTGAGCTGGGAGCCGGGGCCCGCTGGTCCGAGGCCTCGGCCAGTACCGTGAGGGAGGCGGAGGTGGCCACAGGGCGCCGCAAGGGCGGGATCTCAGCCCATTCGGCCGCCGGGTGCCGCACCTCGTGGGGATCGCGGGAGTAATCCAAGTGTCCCGTGGAGGGGTGCAGGCTGCGGTTGGACTCGCTGTGAGCACAGCTGGGGAGGCTACGTCTGTGGGCCGGTGGGGTGTTGCGCTACCAGGCTTCGGGCCGGTAGCCCGGAGGCACCAGAGCGGATGGAGGCTCAGAGCCCTCCAGACCCAGACTCCGCCGCGGGCCCAGTTGCCGTCCTTTTGGCCCGTGAGCCCCTCGACCTGCACCTGGCCGCCCCCACCGGCGCCCAGCCCCGGCGCCGCCACCTGTGTGCCGGTGTGTCCCTCCACAGCTCCCTCCGACAAAAGCCCCCCCACCACCACCCCGCCCCTCTGGCGTGTCACCGCGGCCGGGTGCGGGAGCGGGATGGAGGGCAGGGGCCGCTTCCCCGGGCCTGCCGGCCACCAGGGGCGGGGTCCTGAGCTCGGCGGGGTGTGTGGGGCAGGGGTGGCCTTGCCGGGGCTGAGGGGCCGTGGCGACTCAATGGTGGCTCCCAGTGGCTTCGGGCCAGCTGCTGTCGGGCAGGAGGGCCGGCCCGGGCTGTGGTCGGGCTGCGCCTAGCGCCGCGTGGGCGGGCAGGGCCGATGCCCAAGGGACCGCGGGCCCCGGGCCCTGAAGCCTCCGGGGCCACGTCCCTGTGAGCGACGTGCGGGATCTTGGGCGGGGCGCCAAGCGCCGAAGGCTTTGCTGGGTCACGGCCGCCCTGGGCTGGGAGGTGGTCGCCAAACCCTCCGCCGCCGCCCGATACCCGAGACCTCCGTTCCCCCTGCCGGGGCGGGCGGGCCGCCAGGCTGGCGTTAGGGCGCCAGCGCCAGCGAAACTGGGCCTCTAGAGGCCGCCCGCGGCCCCCGCCCCCGTCTACGGCCATACCACCCTGAACGCGCCCGATCTCGTCTGATCTCGGAAGCTAAGCAGGGTCGGGCCTGGTTAGTACTTGGATGGGAGACCGCCTGGGAATACCGGGTGCTGTAGGCTTTTTGCCTCCCGCTCCGCCCGCCTTCTCCTTTACTCGCCCGCGGCGGGGGGGCCGCCGGCTCCGCCCCCGCCGAGCCCCGCTGCAGGCAGGAGTCAAGGTGGTTTGCCTGCCCGAGCAGGAAGCTTGGGCGATGGCAGAAGCGGGAAGAAACTCTTGAGCACAGGTTCTTGGGATCCACGGAGCAGCGCATGCACATGCGATGGCTGCCTACACAGCTGGCTTGCTTGTCTGTGGGGAAAGGCGAGATGGGTCAGGGCCTGGGTTCCTGAGGGGCTGAGAATCAAGGCAGGGATAGAAGAAAGGGGACAGGCCCACATCCCCTGAACCCACGCCGGCGCCCACTCACCTTTGTGGAAAATACGATTGAAAAGTGCCCGCAAGAATCTCTTCAGATGCCTCCAGAGTTGAGGGAAGAAGGGGAGGGGCGAGGCCGGGAGCAGGGTGAGCCCTGAAATCCAACCCTTGTCCGGTCACACCCCAGCAGCCCTCCCACCTCAGCCCCTTCAAGACCCCAGGGCTCCCCCAACCGCGCTGCACAGATCCTGCCCTGACCATAGTCACCACGTTGATCCCCACGTTGAGCAAGATGAAGCTGACCGGGATCAGAAGAATTGAGTATCCTTGCTCCTGGCATTTCCTGGGGATGGGGCCAGTGAACGGCTCGGCTCGGTAGTAGTGTCGCTCACCCATGGCCGTTGGTCCCAGGACTGCCTGGGCCCCCTGCCCTCCAGTTTTAACTGGGAGCCAGACTGGGTCATAATGGGGCAGGTGTTGAGGTCACAGTGAGGGAGGGGGATGAAAGAAAAGGGGGGCCCAGAGTGGCATTCCCTGGTAACCAGGGTCAGGTAAGCTGAGCCTGGACAGTCAAACAGGGCCCGGTGGCCGGCATACATCCCCTCGAGCGGTCATTCATTCGCTCACCGCCCGCTGACTCACTTGTTCAAATGACACATTGCGTCTCTTGGCCCCTCTTGAGACTAGGAAGACCTTGGCCTCAGAGGCCTGCTGAAGGCCTGGCTGGAGTCCAGAGCCTCAGCCTTCTTCATGCCCTTCACTGGGCCTGGAGCTGGACCTGCCCAGATGTGGAACCTCCCAGTTTGGAAGCAACTTCTTGTATGAGGCTCTCTGTGGACAGGGACAGCTGAGACACAGAGGAGGTGCCCAGAGACCAGGGGTTTGGAGTCTGCAGCTGCAGATGTACTTAGTGCATGGTATAGGACCAGGAGGGGCCTGCTGGCAGAACTGTGGCCACTAAACCAAAGGGAACCTCAGGCCAAGAAGGGGACACTGGCTTCTTATTGCAGGAAGCCAAGCGCAGGGACCCAGGCTGGCAGAAGGAGTGGCGCTTCCAAGCCACAGACCACCAATGTTTCCTGGACTCTGGCGCTCTTTATTCCTCTCTCCATGCCCTGCCGCCCCCTGCCCCTGCCCCTGCCCCCATTTGCTGCTGGTAAGTTCATTTTCCCAGTCTGGCTCCCGTGCAGGGAGGGCCTGGAGGCCGAGGTGGAAGGTAGCAGCGAGTTGGCCCGCGCTTGGCCCTCCTGCGGTTGCCGCTTCAGCACCAGACTGTCATACACCTGGTAGTTGGCATTGCCTCCCGGGTTCCGGCTGAGTGGCATGAAGGTGGGCGGGGGTGGAGGGTGCTCGGTAGCCTGGACGTCGGGCAGGAGGTGAGAGGGGCGGAGGAGCAGCGCTGAGCTGGGAGCCGGGGCCCGCTGGTCCGAGGCCTCGGCCAGTACCGTGAGGGAGGCGGAGGTGGCCACAGGGCGCCGCAAGGGCAGGATCTCAGCCCATTCGGCCGCCGGGTGCCGCACCTCGTGGGGCTCGCGGGAGTAATCCAAGTGTCCCGTGGAGGGGTGCAGGCTGCGGTTGGACTCGCTGTGAGCACAGCTGGGGAGGCTACGTCTGTGGGCCGGTGGGGTGTTGCGCTACCAGGCTTCGGGCCGGTAGCCCGGAGGCACCAGAGCGGATGGAGGCTCAGAGCCCTCCAGACCCAGACTCCGCCGCGGGCCCAGTTGCCGTCCTTTCGGCCCGTGAGCCCCTCGACCTGCACCTGGCCGCCCCCACCGGCGCCCAGCCCCGGCGCCGCCACCTGTGTGCCGGTGTGTCCCTCCACAGCTCCCTCCGACAAAAGCCCCCCCACCACCACCCCGCCCCTCTGGCGTGTCACCGCGGCCGGGTGCGGGAGCGGGATGGAGGGCAGGGGCCGCTTCCCCGGGCCTGCCGGCCACCAGGGGCGGGGTCCTGAGCTCGGCGGGGGGTGTGGGGCAGGGGTGGCCTTGCCGGGGCTGAGGGGCCGTGGCGACTCAATGGTGGCTCCCAGTGGCTTCGGGCCAGCTGCTGTCGGGCAGGAGGGCCGGCCCGGGCTGTGGTCGGGCTGCGCCTAGCGCCGCGTGGGCGGGCAGGGCCGATGCCCAAGGGACCGCGGGCCCCGGGCCCTGAAGCCTCCGGGGCCACGTCCCTGTGAGCGACGTGCGGGATCTTGGGCGGGGCGCCAAGCGCCGAAGGCTTTGCTGGGTCACGGCCGCCCTGGGCTGGGAGGTGGTCGCCAAACCCTCCGCCGCCGCCCGATACCCGAGACCTCCGTTCCCCCTGCCGGGGCGGGCGAGGGGGCCGTGCCGGGGCGGGAGGGCCGCCAGGCTGGCGTTAAGGCGCCAGCGCCTGCGAAACTGGGCCTCAAGAGGCAGCCAGCGGACCCCGCCCCCGTCTACGGCCATACCACCCTGAACGCTCCCGATCTCGTCTGATCTCGGAAGCTAAGCAGGGTCGGGCCTGGTTAGTACTTGGATGGGAGACCGCCTGGGAATACCGGGTGCTGTAGGCTTTTTGCCTCCCGCTCCGCCCGCCTTCTCCTTTACTCGCCCGCGGCGGGGGCCGCCGGCTCCGCCCCCGCCGGGCCCCGCTGCAGGCCCCACCTCCTCAGGCCCCTCCCACCACGGCGCGCGCCGGCGGGGGCGGTCCCCGCCGGCCCGGCCGGCCAGGCGGCCAGAAGGCGGCCCTGGAAGGCAGCCGCACCCCAGACGCTCCCGGGGCGGCTGGCCCGGACCCAGACTCCGCCGCGGGCCCAGTTGCCGTCCTTTCGGCCCGCGAGCCCCTCGACCTGCACCTGGCCGCCCCCACCGGCGCCCAGCCCCGGCGCCGACACCTGTGTGCCGGTGTGTCCCTCCACAGCTCCCTCCGACAAAAGGCCCCCCACCACCACCCCGCCCCTCTGGCGTGTCACCGCGGCCGGGTGCGGGAGCGGGATGGAGGGCAGGGGCCGCTTCCCCGGGCCTGCCGGCCACCAGGGGCGGGGTCCTGAGCTCGGCGGGGGGTGTGGGGCAGGGGTGGCCTTGCCGGGGCTGAGGGGCCGTGGCGACTCAATGGTGGCTCCCAGTGGCTTCGGGCCAGCTGCTGTCGGGCAGGAGGGCCGGCCCGGGCTGTGGCCGGGCTGCGCCTAGCGCCGCGTGGGCGGGCAGGGCCGATGCCCAAGGGACCGCGGGCCCCGGGCCCTGAAGCCTCCGGGGCCACGTCCCTGTGAGCGACGTGCGGGATCTTGGGCGGGGCGCCAAGCGCCGAAGGGTTTGCTGGGTCACGGCCGCCCTGGGCTGGGAGGTGGTCGCCAAACCCTCCGCCGCCGCCCGATACCCGAGACCTCCGTT
This sequence comes from Leucopleurus acutus, assembly GCF_964270905.1. Lineage (NCBI taxonomy): Eukaryota > Metazoa > Chordata > Mammalia > Artiodactyla > Delphinidae > Leucopleurus > Leucopleurus acutus. The sequence goes on from NC_139161.1 coordinate 39,412,088, forward strand.
CCCCCTGCCGGGGCGGGCGGGCCGCCAGGCTGGCGTTAGGGCGCCAGCGCCAGCGAACCTGGGCCTCTAGAGGCCGCCCGCGGCCCCCGCCCCCGTCTACGGCCATACCACCCTGAACGCGCCCGATCTCGTCTGATCTCGGAAGCTAAGCAGGGTCGGGCCTGGTTAGTACTTGGATGGGAGACCGCCTGGGAATACCGGGTGCTGTAGGCTTTTTGCCTCCCGCTCCGCCCGCCTTCTCCTTTACTCGCCCGCGGCGGGGGGGCCGCCGGCTCCGCCCCCGCCGAGCCCCGCTGCAGGCAGGAGTCAAGGTGGTTTGCCTGCCCGAGCAGGAAGCTTGGGCGATGGCAGAAGCGGGAAGAAACTCTTGAGCACAGGTTCTTGGGATCCACGGAGCAGCGCATGCACATGCGATGGCTGCCTACACAGCTGGCTTGCTTGTCTGTGGGGAAAGGCGAGATGGGTCAGGGCCTGGGTTCCTGAGGGGCTGAGAATCAAGGCAGGGATAGAAGAAAGGGGACAGGCCCACATCCCCTGAACCCACGCCGGCGCCCACTCACCTTTGTGGAAAATACGATTGAAAAGTGCCCGCAAGAATCTCTTCAGATGCCTCCAGAGTTGAGGGAAGAAGGGGAGGGGCGAGGCCGGGAGCAGGGTGAGCCCTGAAATCCAACCCTTGTCCGGTCACACCCCAGCAGCCCTCCCACCTCAGCCCCTTCAAGACCCCAGGGCTCCCCCAACCGCGCTGCACAGATCCTGCCCTGACCATAGTCACCACGTTGATCCCCACGTTGAGCAAGATGAAGCTGACCGGGATCAGAAGAATTGAGTATCCTTGCTCCTGGCATTTCCTGGGGATGGGGCCAGTGAACGGCTCGGCTCGGTAGTAGTGTCGCTCACCCATGGCCGTTGGTCCCAGGACTGCCTGGGCCCCCTGCCCTCCAGTTTTAACTGGGAGCCAGACTGGGTCATAATGGGGCAGGTGTTGAGGTCACAGTGAGGGAGGGGGATGAAAGAAAAGGGGGGCCCAGAGTGGCATTCCCTGGTAACCAGGGTCAGGTAAGCTGAGCCTGGACAGTCAAACAGGGCCCGGTGGCCGGCATACATCCCCTCGAGCGGTCATTCATTCGCTCACCGCCCGCTGACTCACTTGTTCAAATGACACATTGCGTCTCTTGGCCCCTCTTGAGACTAGGAAGACCTTGGCCTCAGAGGCCTGCTGAAGGCCTGGCTGGAGTCCAGAGCCTCAGCCTTCTTCATGCCCTTCACTGGGCCTGGAGCTGGACCTGCCCAGATGTGGAACCTCCCAGTTTGGAAGCAACTTCTTGTATGAGGCTCTCTGTGGACAGGGACAGCTGAGACACAGAGGAGGTGCCCAGAGACCAGGGGTTTGGAGTCTGCAGCTGCAGATGTACTTAGTGCATGGTATAGGACCAGGAGGGGCCTGCTGGCAGAACTGTGGCCACTAAACCAAAGGGAACCTCAGGCCAAGAAGGGGACACTGGCTTCTTATTGCAGGAAGCCAAGCGCAGGGACCCAGGCTGGCAGAAGGAGTGGCGCTTCCAAGCCACAGACCACCAATGTTTCCTGGACTCTGGCGCTCTTTATTCCTCTCTCCATGCCCTGCCGCCCCCTGCCCCTGCCCCTGCCCCCATTTGCTGCTGGTAAGTTCATTTTCCCAGTCTGGCTCCCGTGCAGAGAGGGCCTGGAGGCCGAGGTGGAAGGTAGCAGCGAGTTGGCCCGCGCTTGGCCCTCCTGCGGTTGCCGCTTCAGCACCAGACTGTCATACAGCTGGTAGTTGGCATTGCCTCCCGGGTTCCGGCTGAGTGGCATGAAGGTGGGCGGGGGTGGAGGGTGCTCGGTAGCCTGGACGTCGGGCAGGAGGTGAGAGGGGCGGAGGAGCAGCGCTGAGCTGGGAGCCGGGGCCCGCTGGTCCGAGGCCTCGGCCAGTACCGTGAGGGAGGCGGAGGTGGCCACAGGGCGCCGCAAGGGCGGGATCTCAGCCCATTCGGCCGCCGGGTGCCGCACCTCGTGGGGATCGCGGGAGTAATCCAAGTGTCCCGTGGAGGGGTGCAGGCTGCGGTTGGACTCGCTGTGAGCACAGCTGGGGAGGCTACGTCTGTGGGCCGGTGGGGTGTTGCGCTACCAGGCTTCGGGCCGGTAGCCCGGAGGCACCAGAGCGGATGGAGGCTCAGAGCCCTCCAGACCCAGACTCCGCCGCGGGCCCAGTTGCCGTCCTTTTGGCCCGTGAGCCCCTCGACCTGCACCTGGCCGCCCCCACCGGCGCCCAGCCCCGGCGCCGCCACCTGTGTGCCGGTGTGTCCCTCCACAGCTCCCTCCGACAAAAGCCCCCCCACCACCACCCCGCCCCTCTGGCGTGTCACCGCGGCCGGGTGCGGGAGCGGGATGGAGGGCAGGGGCCGCTTCCCCGGGCCTGCCGGCCACCAGGGGCGGGGTCCTGAGCTCGGCGGGGTGTGTGGGGCAGGGGTGGCCTTGCCGGGGCTGAGGGGCCGTGGCGACTCAATGGTGGCTCCCAGTGGCTTCGGGCCAGCTGCTGTCGGGCAGGAGGGCCGGCCCGGGCTGTGGTCGGGCTGCGCCTAGCGCCGCGTGGGCGGGCAGGGCCGATGCCCAAGGGACCGCGGGCCCCGGGCCCTGAAGCCTCCGGGGCCACGTCCCTGTGAGCGACGTGCGGGATCTTGGGCGGGGCGCCAAGCGCCGAAGGCTTTGCTGGGTCACGGCCGCCCTGGGCTGGGAGGTGGTCGCCAAACCCTCCGCCGCCGCCCGATACCCGAGACCTCCGTTCCCCCTGCCGGGGCGGGCGGGCCGCCAGGCTGGCGTTAGGGCGCCAGCGCCAGCGAAACTGGGCCTCTAGAGGCCGCCCGCGGCCCCCGCCCCCGTCTACGGCCATACCACCCTGAACGCGCCCGATCTCGTCTGATCTCGGAAGCTAAGCAGGGTCGGGCCTGGTTAGTACTTGGATGGGAGACCGCCTGGGAATACCGGGTGCTGTAGGCTTTTTGCCTCCCGCTCCGCCCGCCTTCTCCTTTACTCGCCCGCGGCGGGGGGGCCGCCGGCTCCGCCCCCGCCGAGCCCCGCTGCAGGCAGGAGTCAAGGTGGTTTGCCTGCCCGAGCAGGAAGCTTGGGCGATGGCAGAAGCGGGAAGAAACTCTTGAGCACAGGTTCTTGGGATCCACGGAGCAGCGCATGCACATGCGATGGCTGCCTACACAGCTGGCTTGCTTGTCTGTGGGGAAAGGCGAGATGGGTCAGGGCCTGGGTTCCTGAGGGGCTGAGAATCAAGGCAGGGATAGAAGAAAGGGGACAGGCCCACATCCCCTGAACCCACGCCGGCGCCCACTCACCTTTGTGGAAAATACGATTGAAAAGTGCCCGCAAGAATCTCTTCAGATGCCTCCAGAGTTGAGGGAAGAAGGGGAGGGGCGAGGCCGGGAGCAGGGTGAGCCCTGAAATCCAACCCTTGTCCGGTCACACCCCAGCAGCCCTCCCACCTCAGCCCCTTCAAGACCCCAGGGCTCCCCCAACCGCGCTGCACAGATCCTGCCCTGACCATAGTCACCACGTTGATCCCCACGTTGAGCAAGATGAAGCTGACCGGGATCAGAAGAATTGAGTATCCTTGCTCCTGGCATTTCCTGGGGATGGGGCCAGTGAACGGCTCGGCTCGGTAGTAGTGTCGCTCACCCATGGCCGTTGGTCCCAGGACTGCCTGGGCCCCCTGCCCTCCAGTTTTAACTGGGAGCCAGACTGGGTCATAATGGGGCAGGTGTTGAGGTCACAGTGAGGGAGGGGGATGAAAGAAAAGGGGGGCCCAGAGTGGCATTCCCTGGTAACCAGGGTCAGGTAAGCTGAGCCTGGACAGTCAAACAGGGCCCGGTGGCCGGCATACATCCCCTCGAGCGGTCATTCATTCGCTCACCGCCCGCTGACTCACTTGTTCAAATGACACATTGCGTCTCTTGGCCCCTCTTGAGACTAGGAAGACCTTGGCCTCAGAGGCCTGCTGAAGGCCTGGCTGGAGTCCAGAGCCTCAGCCTTCTTCATGCCCTTCACTGGGCCTGGAGCTGGACCTGCCCAGATGTGGAACCTCCCAGTTTGGAAGCAACTTCTTGTATGAGGCTCTCTGTGGACAGGGACAGCTGAGACACAGAGGAGGTGCCCAGAGACCAGGGGTTTGGAGTCTGCAGCTGCAGATGTACTTAGTGCATGGTATAGGACCAGGAGGGGCCTGCTGGCAGAACTGTGGCCACTAAACCAAAGGGAACCTCAGGCCAAGAAGGGGACACTGGCTTCTTATTGCAGGAAGCCAAGCGCAGGGACCCAGGCTGGCAGAAGGAGTGGCGCTTCCAAGCCACAGACCACCAATGTTTCCTGGACTCTGGCGCTCTTTATTCCTCTCTCCATGCCCTGCCGCCCCCTGCCCCTGCCCCTGCCCCCATTTGCTGCTGGTAAGTTCATTTTCCCAGTCTGGCTCCCGTGCAGGGAGGGCCTGGAGGCCGAGGTGGAAGGTAGCAGCGAGTTGGCCCGCGCTTGGCCCTCCTGCGGTTGCCGCTTCAGCACCAGACTGTCATACACCTGGTAGTTGGCATTGCCTCCCGGGTTCCGGCTGAGTGGCATGAAGGTGGGCGGGGGTGGAGGGTGCTCGGTAGCCTGGACGTCGGGCAGGAGGTGAGAGGGGCGGAGGAGCAGCGCTGAGCTGGGAGCCGGGGCCCGCTGGTCCGAGGCCTCGGCCAGTACCGTGAGGGAGGCGGAGGTGGCCACAGGGCGCCGCAAGGGCAGGATCTCAGCCCATTCGGCCGCCGGGTGCCGCACCTCGTGGGGCTCGCGGGAGTAATCCAAGTGTCCCGTGGAGGGGTGCAGGCTGCGGTTGGACTCGCTGTGAGCACAGCTGGGGAGGCTACGTCTGTGGGCCGGTGGGGTGTTGCGCTACCAGGCTTCGGGCCGGTAGCCCGGAGGCACCAGAGCGGATGGAGGCTCAGAGCCCTCCAGACCCAGACTCCGCCGCGGGCCCAGTTGCCGTCCTTTCGGCCCGTGAGCCTCTCGACCTGCACCTGGCCGCCCCCACCGGCGCCCAGCCCCGGCGCCGCCACCTGTGTGCCGGTGTGTCCCTCCACAGCTCCCTCCGACAAAAGCCCCCCCACCACCACCCCGCCCCTCTGGCGTGTCACCGCGGCCGGGTGCGGGAGCGGGATGGAGGGCAGGGGCCGCTTCCCCGGGCCTGCCGGCCACCAGGGGCGGGGTCCTGAGCTCGGCGGGGGGTGTGGGGCAGGGGTGGCCTTGCCGGGGCTGAGGGGCCGTGGCGACTCAATGGTGGCTCCCAGTGGCTTCGGGCCAGCTGCTGTCGGGCAGGAGGGCCGGCCCGGGCTGTGGTCGGGCTGCGCCTAGCGCCGCGTGGGCGGGCAGGGCCGATGCCCAAGGGACCGCGGGCCCCGGGCCCTGAAGCCTCCGGGGCCACGTCCCTGTGAGCGACGTGCGGGATCTTGGGCGGGGCGCCAAGCGCCGAAGGCTTTGCTGGGTCACGGCCGCCCTGGGCTGGGAGGTGGTCGCCAAACCCTCCGCCGCCGCCCGATACCCGAGACCTCCGTTCCCCCTGCCGGGGCGGGCGAGGGGGCCGTGCCGGGGCGGGAGGGCCGCCAGGCTGGCGTTAAGGCGCCAGCGCCTGCGAAACTGGGCCTCAAGAGGCAGCCAGCGGACCCCGCCCCCGTCTACGGCCATACCACCCTGAACGCTCCCGATCTCGTCTGATCTCGGAAGCTAAGCAGGGTCGGGCCTGGTTAGTACTTGGATGGGAGACCGCCTGGGAATACCGGGTGCTGTAGGCTTTTTGCCTCCCGCTCCGCCCGCCTTCTCCTTTACTCGCCCGCGGCGGGGGCCGCCGGCTCCGCCCCCGCCGGGCCCCGCTGCAGGCCCCACCTCCTCAGGCCCCTCCCACCACGGCGCGCGCCGGCGGGGGCGGTCCCCGCCGGCCCGGCCGGCCAGGCGGCCAGAAGGCGGCCCTGGAAGGCAGCCGCACCCCAGACGCTCCCGGGGCGGCTGGCCCGGACCCAGACTCCGCCGCGGGCCCAGTTGCCGTCCTTTCGGCCCGCGAGCCCCTCGACCTGCACCTGGCCGCCCCCACCGGCGCCCAGCCCCGGCGCCGCCACCTGTGTGCCGGTGTGTCCCTCCACAGCTCCCTCCGACAAAAGCCCCCCCACCACCACCCCGCCCCTCTGGCGTGTCACCGCGGCCGGGTGCGGGAGCGGGATGGAGGGCAGGGGCCGCTTCCCCGGGCCTGCCGGCCACCAGGGGCGGGGTCCTGAGCTCGGCGGGGGGTGTGGGGCAGGGGTGGCCTTGCCGGGGCTGAGGGGCCGTGGCGACTCAATGGTGGCTCCCAGTGGCTTCGGGCCAGCTGCTGTCGGGCAGGAGGGCCGGCCCGGGCTGTGGCCGGGCTGCGCCTAGCGCCGCGTGGGCGGGCAGGGCCGATGCCCAAGGGACCGCGGGCCCCGGGCCCTGAAGCCTCCGGGGCCACGTCCCTGTGAGCGACGTGCGGGATCTTGGGCGGGGCGCCAAGCGCCGAAGGGTTTGCTGGGTCACGGCCGCCCTGGGCTGGGAGGTGGTCGCCAAACCCTCCGCCGCCGCCCGATACCCGAGACCTCCGTTCCCCCTGCCGGGGCGGGCGGGCCGCCAGGCTGGCGTTAGGGCGCCAGCGCCAGCGAACCTGGGCCTCTAGAGGCCGCCCGCGGCCCCCGCCCCCGTCTACGGCCATACCACCCTGAACGCGCCCGATCTCGTCTGATCTCGGAAGCCAAGCAGGGTCGGGCCTGGTTAGTACTTGGATGGGAGACCGCCTGGGAATACCGGGTGCTGTAGGCTTTTTGCCTCCCGCTCCGCCCGCCTTCTCCTTTACTCGCCCGCGGCGGGGGGGCCGCCGGCTCCGCCCCCGCCGAGCCCCGCTGCAGGCAGGAGTCAAGGTGGTTTGCCTGCCCGAGCAGGAAGCTTGGGCGATGGCAGAAGCGGGAAGAAACTCTTGAGCACAGGTTCTTGGGATCCACGGAGCAGCGCATGCACATGCGATGGCTGCCTACACAGCTGGCTTGCTTGTCTGTGGGGAAAGGCGAGATGGGTCAGGGCCTGGGTTCCTGAGGGGCTGAGAATCAAGGCAGGGATAGAAGAAAGGGGACAGGCCCACATCCCCTGAACCCACGCCGGCGCCCACTCACCTTTGTGGAAAATACGATTGAAAAGTGCCCGCAAGAATCTCTTCAGATGCCTCCAGAGTTGAGGGAAGAAGGGGAGGGGCGAGGCCGGGAGCAGGGTGAGCCCTGAAATCCAACCCTTGTCCGGTCACACCCCAGCAGCCCTCCCACCTCAGCCCCTTCAAGACCCCAGGGCTCCCCCAACCGCGCTGCACAGATCCTGCCCTGACCATAGTCACCACGTTGATCCCCACGTTGAGCAAGATGAAGCTGACCGGGATCAGAAGAATTGAGTATCCTTGCTCCTGGCATTTCCTGGGGATGGGGCCAGTGAACGGCTCGGCTCGGTAGTAGTGTCGCTCACCCATGGCCGTTGGTCCCAGGACTGCCTGGGCCCCCTGCCCTCCAGTTTTAACTGGGAGCCAGACTGGGTCATAATGGGGCAGGTGTTGAGGTCACAGTGAGGGAGGGGGATGAAAGAAAAGGGGGGCCCAGAGTGGCATTCCCTGGTAACCAGGGTCAGGTAAGCTGAGCCTGGACAGTCAAACAGGGCCCGGTGGCCGGCATACATCCCCTCGAGCGGTCATTCATTCGCTCACCGCCCGCTGACTCACTTGTTCAAATGACACATTGCGTCTCTTGGCCCCTCTTGAGACTAGGAAGACCTTGGCCTCAGAGGCCTGCTGAAGGCCTGGCTGGAGTCCAGAGCCTCAGCCTTCTTCATGCCCTTCACTGGGCCTGGAGCTGGACCTGCCCAGATGTGGAACCTCCCAGTTTGGAAGCAACTTCTTGTATGAGGCTCTCTGTGGACAGGGACAGCTGAGACACAGAGGAGGTGCCCAGAGACCAGGGGTTTGGAGTCTGCAGCTGCAGATGTACTTAGTGCATGGTATAGGACCAGGAGGGGCCTGCTGGCAGAACTGTGGCCACTAAACCAAAGGGAACCTCAGGCCAAGAAGGGGACACTGGCTTCTTATTGCAGGAAGCCAAGCGCAGGGACCCAGGCTGGCAGAAGGAGTGGCGCTTCCAAGCCACAGACCACCAATGTTTCCTGGACTCTGGCGCTCTTTATTCCTCTCTCCATGCCCTGCCGCCCCCTGCCCCTGCCCCTGCCCCCATTTGCTGCTGGTAAGTTCATTTTCCCAGTCTGGCTCCCGTGCAGAGAGGGCCTGGAGGCCGAGGTGGAAGGTAGCAGCGAGTTGGCCCGCGCTTGGCCCTCCTGCGGTTGCCGCTTCAGCACCAGACTGTCATACACCTGGTAGTTGGCATTGCCTCCCGGGTTCCGGCTGAGTGGCATGAAGGTGGGCGGGGGTGGAGGGTGCTCGGTAGCCTGGAGGTCGGGCAGGAGGTGAGAGGGGCGGAGGAGCAGCGCTGAGCTGGGAGCCGGGGCCCGCTGGTCCGAGGCCTCGGCCAGTACCGTGAGGGAGGCGGAGGTGGCCACAGGGCGCCGCAAGGGCGGGATCTCAGCCCATTCGGCCGCCGGGTGCCGCACCTCGTGGGGATCGCGGGAGTAATCCAAGTGTCCCGTGGAGGGGTGCAGGCTGCAGTTGGACTCGCTGTGAGCACAGCTGGGGAGGCTACGTCTGTGGGCCGGTGGGGTGTTGCGCTACCAGGCTTCGGGCCGGTAGCCCGGAGGCACCAGAGCGGATGGAGGCTCAGAGCCCTACAGACCCAGACTCCGCCGCGGGCCCAGTTGCCGTCCTTTTGGCCCGTGAGCCCCTCGACCTGCACCTGGCCGCCCCCACCGGCGCCCAGCCCCGGCGCCGCCACCTGTGTGCCGGTGTGTCCCTCCACAGCTCCCTCCGACAAAAGCCCCCCCACCACCACCCCGCCCCTCTGGCGTGTCACCGCGGCCGGGTGCGGGAGCGGGATGGAGGGCAGGGGCCGCTTCCCCGGGCCTGCCGGCCACCAGGGGCGGGGTCCTGAGCTCGGCGGGGGGTGTGGGGCAGGGGTGGCCTTGCCGGGGCTGAGGGGCCGTGGCGACTCAATGGTGGCTCCCAGTGGCTTCGGGCCAGCTGCTGTCGGGCAGGAGGGCCGGCCCGGGCTGTGGTCGGGCTGCGCCTAGCGCCGCGTGGGCGGGCAGGGCCGATGCCCAAGGGACCGCGGGCCCCGGGCCCTGAAGCCTCCGGGGCCACGTCCCTGTGAGCGACGTGCGGGATCTTGGGCGGGGCGCCAAGCGCCCAAGGCTTTGCTGGGTCACGGCCGCCCTGGGCTGGGAGGTGGTCGCCAAACCCTCCGCCGCCGCCCGATACCCGAGACCTCCGTTGCCCCTGCCTGGGCGGGCGAGGGGGCCCTGCCGGAGCGGGCGGGCCGCCAGGCTGGCGTTAAGGCGCCAGCGCCTGCGAAACTGGGCCTCAAGAGGCAGCCCGCGGCCCCCGCCCCCATCTACGGCCATATCACCCTGAACGCGCCCGATCTTGTCTGATCTCGGAAGCTAAGCAGGGTCGGGCCTGGTTAGTACTTGGATGGGAGACCGCCTGGGAATACCGGGTGCTGTAGGCTTTTTGCCTCCCGCTCCGCCCGCCTTCTCCTTTACTCGCCCGCGGCGGGGGGGCCGCCGGCTCCGCCCCCGCCGAGCCCCGCTGCAGGCAGGAGTCAAGGTGGTTTGCCTGCCCGAGCAGGAAGCTTGGGCGATGGCAGAAGCGGGAAGAAACTCTTGAGCACAGGTTCTTGGGATCCACGGAGCAGCGCATGCACATGCGATGGCTGCCTACACAGCTGGCTTGCTTGTCTGTGGGGAAAGGCGAGATGGGTCAGGGCCTGGGTTCCTGAGGGGCTGAGAATCAAGGCAGGGATAGAAGAAAGGGGACAGGCCCACATCCCCTGAACCCACGCCGGCGCCCACTCACCTTTGTGGAAAATACGATTGAAAAGTGCCCGCAAGAATCTCTTCAGATGCCTCCAGAGTTGAGGGAAGAAGGGGAGGGGCGAGGCCGGGAGCAGGGTGAGCCCTGAAATCCAACCCTTGTCCGGTCACACCCCAGCAGCCCTCCCACCTCAGCCCCTTCAAGACCCCAGGGCTCCCCCAACCGCGCTGCACAGATCCTGCCCTGACCATAGTCACCACGTTGATCCCCACGTTGAGCAAGATGAAGCTGACCGGGATCAGAAGAATTGAGTATCCTTGCTCCTGGCATTTCCTGGGGATGGGGCCAGTGAACGGCTCGGCTCGGTAGTAGTGTCGCTCACCCATGGCCGTTGGTCCCAGGACTGCCTGGGCCCCCTGCCCTCCAGTTTTAACTGGGAGCCAGACTGGGTCATAATGGGGCAGGTGTTGAGGTCACAGTGAGGGAGGGGGATGAAAGAAAAGGGGGGCCCAGAGTGGCATTCCCTGGTAACCAGGGTCAGGTAAGCTGAGCCTGGACAGTCAAACAGGGCCCGGTGGCCGGCATACATCCCCTCGAGCGGTCATTCATTCGCTCACCGCCCGCTGACTCACTTGTTCAAATGACACATTGCGTCTCTTGGCCCCTCTTGAGACTAGGAAGACCTTGGCCTCAGAGGCCTGCTGAAGGCCTGGCTGGAGTCCAGAGCCTCAGCCTTCTTCATGCCCTTCACTGGGCCTGGAGCTGGACCTGCCCAGATGTGGAACCTCCCAGTTTGGAAGCAACTTCTTGTATGAGGCTCTCTGTGGACAGGGACAGCTGAGACACAGAGGAGGTGCCCAGAGACCAGGGGTTTGGAGTCTGCAGCTGCAGATGTACTTAGTGCATGGTATAGGACCAGGAGGGGCCTGCTGGCAGAACTGTGGCCACTAAACCAAAGGGAACCTCAGGCCAAGAAGGGGACACTGGCTTCTTATTGCAGGAAGCCAAGCGCAGGGACCCAGGCTGGCAGAAGGAGTGGCGCTTCCAAGCCACAGACCACCAATGTTTCCTGGACTCTGGCGCTCTTTATTCCTCTCTCCATGCCCTGCCGCCCCCTGCCCCTGCCCCCATTTGCTGCTGGTAAGTTCATTTTCCCAGTCTGGCTCCCGTGCAGAGAGGGCCTGGAGGCCGAGGTGGAAGGTAGCAGCGAGTTGGCCCGCGCTTGGCCCTCCTGCGGTTGCCGCTTCAGCACCAGACTGTCATACACCTGGTAGTTGGCATTGCCTCCCGGGTTCCGGCTGAGTGGCATGAAGGTGGGCGGGGGTGGAGGGTGCTCGGTAGCCTGGACGTCGGGCAGGAGGTGAGAGGGGCGGAGGAGCAGCGCTGAGCTGGGAGCCGGGGCCCGCTGGTCCGAGGCCTCGGCCAGTACCGTGAGGGAGGCGGAGGTGGCCACAGGGCGCCGCAAGGGCGGGATCTCAGCCCATTCGGCCGCCGGGTGCCGCACCTCGTGGGGATCGCGGGAGTAATCCAAGTGTCCCGTGGAGGGGTGCAGGCTGCAGTTGGACTCGCTGTGAGCACAGCTGGGGAGGCTACGTCTGTGGGCCGGTGGGGTGTTGCGCTACCAGGCTTCGGGCCGGTAGCCCGGAGGCACCAGAGCGGATGGAGGCTCAGAGCCCTCCAGACCCAGACTCCGCCGCGGGCCCAGTTGCCGTCCTTTCGGCCCGTGAGCCCCTCGACCTGCACCTGGCCGCCCCCACCGGCGCCCAGCCCCGGCGCCGCCACCTGTGTGCCGGTGTGTCCCTCCACAGCTCCCTCCGACAAAAGCCCCCCCACCACCACCCCGCCCCTCTGGCGTGTCACCGCGGCCGGGTGCGGGAGCGGGATGGAGGGCAGGGTCCGCTTCCCCGGGCCTGCCGGCCACCAGGGGCGGGGTCCTGAGCTCGGCGGGGTGTGTGGGGCAGGGGTGGCCTTGCCGGGGCTGAGGGGCCGTGGCGACTCAATGGTGGCTCCCAGTGGCTTCGGGCCAGCTGCTGTCGGGCAGGAGGGCCGGCCCGGGCTGTGGTCGGGCTGCGCCTAGCGCCGCGTGGGCGGGCAGGGCCGATGCCCAAGGGACCGCGGGCCCCGGGCCCTGAAGCCTCCGGGGCCACGTCCCTGTGAGCGACGTGCGGGATCTTGGGCGGGGCGCCAAGCGCCGAAGGGTTTGCTGGGTCACGGCCGCCCTGGGCTGGGAGGTGGTCGCCAAACCCTCCGCCGCCGCCCGATACCCGAGACCTCCGTTCCCCCTGCCGGGGCGGGCGGGCCGCCAGGCTGGCGTTAAGGCGCCAGCGCCTGCGAAACTGGGCCTCAAGAGGCAGCCAGCGGACCCCGCCCCCGTCTACGGCCATACCACCCTGAACGCGCCCGATCTCGTCTGATCTCGGAAGCTAAGCAGGGTCGGGCCTGGTTAGTACTTGGATGGGAGACCGCCTGGGAATACCGGGTGCTGTAGGCTTTTTGCCTCCCGCTCCGCCCGCCTTCTCCTTTACTCGCCCGCGGCGGGGGCCGCCGGCTCCGCCCCCGCCGGGCCCCGCTGCAGGCCCCACCTCCTCAGGCCCCTCCCACCACGGCGCGCGCCGGCGGGGGCGCTCCCCGCCGGCCCGGCCGGCCAGGCGGCCAGAAGGCGGCCCTGGAAGGCAGCCGCACCCCAGACGCTCCCGGGGCGGCTGGCCCGGACCCAGACTCCGCCGCGGGCCCAGTTGCCGTCCTTTCGGCCCGCGAGCCCCTCGACCTGCACCTGGCCGCCCCCACCGGCGCCCAGCCCCGGCGCCGACACCTGTGTGCCGGTGTGTCCCTCCACAGCTCCCTCCGACAAAAGCCCCCCCCCCACCACCCCGCCCCTCTGGCGTGTCACCGCGGCCGGGTGCGGGAGCGGGATGGAGGGCAGGGGCCGCTTCCCCGGGCCTGCCGGCCACCAGGGGCGGGGTCCTGAGCTCGGCGGTGTGTGTGGGGCAGGGGTGGCCTTGCCGGGGCTGAGGGGCCGTGGCGACTCAATGGTGGCTCCCAGTGGCTTCGGGCCAGCTGCTGTCGGGCAGGAGGGCCGGCCCGGGCTGTGGCCGGGCTGCGCCTAGCGCCGCGTGGGCGGGCAGGGCCGATGCCCAAGGGACCGCGGGCCCCGGGCCCTGAAGCCTCCGGGGCCACGTCCCTGTGAGCGACGTGCGGGATCTTGGGCGGGGCGCCAAGCGCCGAAGGGTTTGCTGGGTCACGGCCGCCCTGGGCTGGGAGGTGGTCGCCAAACCCTCCGCCGCCGCCCGATACCCGAGACCTCCGTTCCCCCTGCCGGGGCGGGCGGGCCGCCAGGCTGGCGTTAGGGCGCCAGCGCCAGCGAAACTGGGCCTCTAGAGGCCGCCCGCGGCCCCCGCCCCCGTCTACGGCCATACCACCCTGAACGCGCCCGATCTCGTCTGATCTCGGAAGCTAAGCAGGGTCGGGCCTGGTTAGTACTTGGATGGGAGACCGCCTGGGAATACCGGGTGCTGTAGGCTTTTTGCCTCCCGCTCCACCCGCCTTCTCCTTTACTCGCCCGCGGCGGGGGGGCCGCCGGCTCCGCCCCCGCCGAGCCCCGCTGCAGGCAGGAGTCAAGGTGGTTTGCCTGCCCGAGCAGGAAGCTTGGGCGATGGCAGAAGCGGGAAGAAACTCTTGAGCACAGGTTCTTGGGATCCACGGAGCAGCGCATGCACATGCGATGGCTGCCTACACAGCTGGCTTGCTTGTCTGTGGGGAAAGGCGAGATGGGTCAGGGCCTGGGTTCCTGAGGGGCTGAGAATCAAGGCAGGGATAGAAGAAAGGGGACAGGCCCACATCCCCTGAACCCACGCCGGCGCCCACTCACCTTTGTGGAAAATACGATTGAAAAGTGCCCGCAAGAATCTCTTCAGATGCCTCCAGAGTTGAGGGAAGAAGGGGAGGGGCGAGGCCGGGAGCAGGGTGAGCCCTGAAATCCAACCCTTGTCCGGTCACACCCCAGCAGCCCTCCCACCTCAGCCCCTTCAAGACCCCAGGGCTCCCCCAACCGCGCTGCACAGATCCTGCCCTGACCATAGTCACCACGTTGATCCCCACGTTGAGCAAGATGAAGCTGACCGGGATCAGAAGAATTGAGTATCCTTGCTCCTGGCATTTCCTGGGGATGGGGCCAGTGAACGGCTCGGCTCGGTAGTAGTGTCGCTCACCCATGGCCGTTGGTCCCAGGACTGCCTGGGCCCCCTGCCCTCCAGTTTTAACTGGGAGCCAGACTGGGTCATAATGGGGCAGGTGTTGAGGTCACAGTGAGGGAGGGAGATGAAAGAAAAGGGGGGCCCAGAGTGGCATTCCCTGGTAACCAGGGTCAGGTAAGCTGAGCCTGGACAGTCAAACAGGGCCCGGTGGCCGGCATACATCCCCTCGAGCGGTCATTCATTCGCTCACCGCCCGCTGACTCACTTGTTCAAATGACACATTGCGTCTCTTGGCCCCTCTTGAGACTAGGAAGACCTTGGCCTCAGAGGCCTGCTGAAGGCCTGGCTGGAGTCCAGAGCCTCAGCCTTCTTCATGCCCTTCACTGGGCCTGGAGCTGGACCTGCCCAGATGTGGAACCTCCCAGTTTGGAAGCAACTTCTTGTATGAGGCTCTCTGTGGACAGGGACAGCTGAGACACAGAGGAGGTGCCCAGAGACCAGGGGTTTGGAGTCTGCAGCTGCAGATGTACTTAGTGCATGGTATAGGACCAGGAGGGGCCTGCTGGCAGAACTGTGGCCACTAAACCAAAGGGAACCTCAGGCCAAGAAGGGGACACTGGCTTCTTATTGCAGGAAGCCAAGCGCAGGGACCCAGGCTGGCAGAAGGAGTGGCGCTTCCAAGCCACAGACCACCAATGTTTCCTGGACTCTGGCGCTCTTTATTCCTCTCTCCATGCCCTGCCGCCCCCTGCCCCTGCCCCCATTTGCTGCTGGTAAGTTCATTTTCCCAGTCTGGCTCCCGTGCAGAGAGGGCCTGGAGGCCGAGGTGGAAGGTAGCAGCGAGTTGGCCCGCGCTTGGCCCTCCTGCGGTTGCCGCTTCAGCACCAGACTGTCATACACCTGGTAGTTGGCATTGCCTCCCGGGTTCCGGCTGAGTGGCATGAAGGTGGGCGGGGGTGGAGGGTGCTCGGTAGCCTGGACGTCGGGCAGGAGGTGAGAGGGGCGGAGGAGCAGCGCTGAGCTGGGAGCCGGGGCCCGCTGGTCCGAGGCCTCGGCCAGTACCGTGAGGGAGGCGGAGGTGGCCACAGGGCGCCGCAAGGGCAGGATCTCAGCCCATTCGGCCGCCGGGTGCCGCACCTCGTGGGGATCGCGGGAGTAATCCAAGTGTCCCGTGGAGGGGTGCAGGCTGCGGTTGGACTCGCTGTGAGCACAGCTGGGGAGGCTACGTCTGTGGGCCGGTGGGGTGTTGCGCTACCAGGCTTCGGGCCGGTAGCCCGGAGGCACCAGAGCGGATGGAGGCTCAGAGCCCTCCAGACCCAGACTCCGCCGCGGGCCCAGTTGCCGTCCTTTCGGCCCGTGAGCCCCTCGACCTGCACCTGGCCGCCCCCACCGGCGCCCAGCCCCGGCGCCGCCACCTGTGTGCCGGTGTGTCCCTCCACAGCTCCCTCTGACAAAAGCCCCCCCACCACCACCCCGCCCCTCTGGCGTGTCACCGCGGCCGGGTGCGGGAGCGGGATGGAGGGCAGGGGCCGCTTCCCCGGGCCTGCCGGCCACCAGGGGCGGGGTCCTGAGCTCGGCGGGGGGTGTGGGGCAGGGGTGGCCTTGCCGGGGCTGAGGGGCCGTGGCGACTCAATGGTGGCTCCCAGTGGCTTCGGGCCAGCTGCTGTCGGGCAGGAGGGCCGGCCCGGGCTGTGGCCGGGCTGCGCCTAGCGCCGCGTGGGCGGGCAGGGCCGATGCCCAAGGGACCGCGGGCCCCGGGCCCTGAAGCCTCCGGGGCCACGTCCCTGTGAGCGACGTGCGGGATCTTGGGCGGGGCGCCAAGCGCCGAAGGCTTTGCTGGGTCACGGCCGCCCTGGGCTGGGAGGTGGTCGCCAAACCCTCCGCCGCCGCCCGATACCCGAGACCTCCGTTCCCCCTGCCGGGGCGGGCGGGCCGCCAGGCTGGCGTTAGGGCGCCAGCGCCAGCGAAACTGGGCCTCTAGAGGCCGCCCGCGGCCCCCGCCCCCGTCTACGGCCATACCACCCTGAACGCGCCCGATCTCGTCTGATCTCGGAAGCTAAGCAGGGTCGGGCCTGGTTAGTACTTGGATGGGAGACCGCCTGGGAATACCGGGTGCTGTAGGCTTTTTGCCTCCCGCTCCGCCCGCCTTCTCCTTTACTCGCCCGCGGCGGGGGGGCCGCCGGCTCCGCCCCCGCCGAGCCCCGCTGCAGGCAGGAGTCAAGGTGGTTTGCCTGCCCGAGCAGGAAGCTTGGGCGATGGCAGAAGCGGGAAGAAACTCTTGAGCACAGGTTCTTGGGATCCACGGAGCAGCGCATGCACATGCGATGGCTGCCTACACAGCTGGCTTGCTTGTCTGTGGGGAAAGGCGAGATGGGTCAGGGCCTGGGTTCCTGAGGGGCTGAGAATCAAGGCAGGGATAGAAGAAAGGGGACAGGCCCACATCCCCTGAACCCACGCCGGCGCCCACTCACCTTTGTGGAAAATACGATTGAAAAGTGCCCGCAAGAATCTCTTCAGATGCCTCCAGAGTTGAGGGAAGAAGGGGAGGGGCGAGGCCGGGAGCAGGGTGAGCCCTGAAATCCAACCCTTGTCCGGTCACACCCCAGCAGCCCTCCCACCTCAGCCCCTTCAAGACCCCAGGGCTCCCCCAACCGCGCTGCACAGATCCTGCCCTGACCATAGTCACCACGTTGATCCCCACGTTGAGCAAGATGAAGCTGACCGGGATCAGAAGAATTGAGTATCCTTGCTCCTGGCATTTCCTGGGGATGGGGCCAGTGAACGGCTCGGCTCGGTAGTAGTGTCGCTCACCCATGGCCGTTGGTCCCAGGACTGCCTGGGCCCCCTGCCCTCCAGTTTTAACTGGGAGCCAGACTGGGTCATAATGGGGCAGGTGTTGAGGTCACAGTGAGGGAGGGAGATGAAAGAAAAGGGGGGCCCAGAGTGGCATTCCCTGGTAACCAGGGTCAGGTAAGCTGAGCCTGGACAGTCAAACAGGGCCCGGTGGCCGGCATACATCCCCTCGAGCGGTCATTCATTCGCTCACCGCCCGCTGACTCACTTGTTCAAATGACACATTGCGTCTCTTGGCCCCTCTTGAGACTAGGAAGACCTTGGCCTCAGAGGCCTGCTGAAGGCCTGGCTGGAGTCCAGAGCCTCAGCCTTCTTCATGCCCTTCACTGGGCCTGGAGCTGGACCTGCCCAGATGTGGAACCTCCCAGTTTGGAAGCAACTTCTTGTATGAGGCTCTCTGTGGACAGGGACAGCTGAGACACAGAGGAGGTGCCCAGAGACCAGGGGTTTGGAGTCTGCAGCTGCAGATGTACTTAGTGCATGGTATAGGACCAGGAGGGGCCTGCTGGCAGAACTGTGGCCACTAAACCAAAGGGAACCTCAGGCCAAGAAGGGGACACTGGCTTCTTATTGCAGGAAGCCAAGCGCAGGGACCCAGGCTGGCAGAAGGAGTGGCGCTTCCAAGCCACAGACCACCAATGTTTCCTGGACTCTGGCGCTCTTTATTCCTCTCTCCATGCCCTGCCGCCCCCTGCCCCTGCCCCCATTTGCTGCTGGTAAGTTCATTTTCCCAGTCTGGCTCCCGTGCAGAGAGGGCCTGGAGGCCGAGGTGGAAGGTAGCAGCGAGTTGGCCCGCGCTTGGCCCTCCTGCGGTTGCCGCTTCAGCACCAGACTGTCATACACCTGGTAGTTGGCATTGCCTCCCGGGTTCCGGCTGAGTGGCATGAAGGTGGGCGGGGGTGGAGGGTGCTCGGTAGCCTGGACGTCGGGCAGGAGGTGAGAGGGGCGGAGGAGCAGCGCTGAGCTGGGAGCCGGGGCCCGCTGGTCCGAGGCCTCGGCCAGTACCGTGAGGGAGGCGGAGGTGGCCACAGGGCGCCGCAAGGGCAGGATCTCAGCCCATTCGGCCGCCGGGTGCCGCACCTCGTGGGGATCGCGGGAGTAATCCAAGTGTCCCGTGGAGGGGTGCAGGCTGCGGTTGGACTCGCTGTGAGCACAGCTGGGGAGGCTACGTCTGTGGGCCGGTGGGGTGTTGCGCTACCAGGCTTCGGGCCGGTAGCCCGGAGGCACCAGAGCGGATGGAGGCTCAGAGCCCTCCAGACCCAGACTCCGCCGCGGGCCCAGTTGCCGTCCTTTCGGCCCGTGAGCCCCTCGACCTGCACCTGGCCGCCCCCACCGGCGCCCAGCCCCGGCGCCGCCACCTGTGTGCCGGTGTGTCCCTCCACAGCTCCCTCTGACAAAAGCCCCCCCACCACCACCCCGCCCCTCTGGCGTGTCACCGCGGCCGGGTGCGGGAGCGGGATGGAGGGCAGGGGCCGCTTCCCCGGGCCTGCCGGCCACCAGGGGCGGGGTCCTGAGCTCGGCGGGGGGTGTGGGGCAGGGGTGGCCTTGCCGGGGCTGAGGGGCCGTGGCGACTCAATGGTGGCTCCCAGTGGCTTCGGGCCAGCTGCTGTCGGGCAGGAGGGCCGGCCCGGGCTGTGGCCGGGCTGCGCCTAGCGCCGCGTGGGCGGGCAGGGCCGATGCCCAAGGGACCGCGGGCCCCGGGCCCTGAAGCCTCCGGGGCCACGTCCCTGTGAGCGACGTGCGGGATCTTGGGCGGGGCGCCAAGCGCCGAAGGCTTTGCTGGGTCACGGCCGCCCTGGGCTGGGAGGTGGTCGCCAAACCCTCCGCCGCCGCCCGATACCCGAGACCTCCGTTCCCCCTGCCGGGGCGGGCGGGCCGCCAGGCTGGCGTTAGGGCGCCAGCGCCAGCGAAACTGGGCCTCTAGAGGCCGCCCGCGGCCCCCGCCCCCGTCTACGGCCATACCACCCTGAACGCGCCCGATCTCGTCTGATCTCGGAAGCTAAGCAGGGTCGGGCCTGGTTAGTACTTGGATGGGAGACCGCCTGGGAATACCGGGTGCTGTAGGCTTTTTGCCTCCCGCTCCGCCCGCCTTCTCCTTTACTCGCCCGCGGCGGGGGGGCCGCCGGCTCCGCCCCCGCCGAGCCCCGCTGCAGGCAGGAGTCAAGGTGGTTTGCCTGCCCGAGCAGGAAGCTTGGGCGATGGCAGAAGCGGGAAGAAACTCTTGAGCACAGGTTCTTGGGATCCACGGAGCAGCGCATGCACATGCGATGGCTGCCTACACAGCTGGCTTGCTTGTCTGTGGGGAAAGGCGAGATGGGTCAGGGCCTGGGTTCCTGAGGGGCTGAGAATCAAGGCAGGGATAGAAGAAAGGGGACAGGCCCACATCCCCTGAACCCACGCCGGCGCCCACTCACCTTTGTGGAAAATACGATTGAAAAGTGCCCGCAAGAATCTCTTCAGATGCCTCCAGAGTTGAGGGAAGAAGGGGAGGGGCGAGGCCGGGAGCAGGGTGAGCCCTGAAATCCAACCCTTGTCCGGTCACACCCCAGCAGCCCTCCCACCTCAGCCCCTTCAAGACCCCAGGGCTCCCCCAACCGCGCTGCACAGATCCTGCCCTGACCATAGTCACCACGTTGATCCCCACGTTGAGCAAGATGAAGCTGACCGGGATCAGAAGAATTGAGTATCCTTGCTCCTGGCATTTCCTGGGGATGGGGCCAGTGAACGGCTCGGCTCGGTAGTAGTGTCGCTCACCCATGGCCGTTGGTCCCAGGACTGCCTGGGCCCCCTGCCCTCCAGTTTTAACTGGGAGCCAGACTGGGTCATAATGGGGCAGGTGTTGAGGTCACAGTGAGGGAGGGGGATGAAAGAAAAGGGGGGCCCAGAGTGGCATTCCCTGGTAACCAGGGTCAGGTAAGCTGAGCCTGGACAGTCAAACAGGGCCCGGTGGCCGACATACATCCCCTCGAGCGGTCATTCATTCGCTCACCGCCCGCTGACTCACTTGTTCAAATGACACATTGCGTCTCTTGGCCCCTCTTGAGACTAGGAAGACCTTGGCCTCAGAGGCCTGCTGAAGGCCTGGCTGGAGTCCAGAGCCTCAGCCTTCTTCATGCCCTTCACTGGGCCTGGAGCTGGACCTGCCCAGATGTGGAACCTCCCAGTTTGGAAGCAACTTCTTGTATGAGGCTCTCTGTGGACAGGGACAGCTGAGACACAGAGGAGGTGCCCAGAGACCAGGGGTTTGGAGTCTGCAGCTGCAGATGTACTTAGTGCATGGTATAGGACCAGGAGGGGCCTGCTGGCAGAACTGTGGCCACTAAACCAAAGGGAACCTCAGGCCAAGAAGGGGACACTGGCTTCTTATTGCAGGAAGCCAAGCGCAGGGACCCAGGCTGGCAGAAGGAGTGGCGCTTCCAAGCCACAGACCACCAATGTTTCCTGGACTCTGGCGCTCTTTATTCCTCTCTCCATGCCCTGCCGCCCCCTGCCCCTGCCCCCATTTGCTGCTGGTAAGTTCATTTTCCCAGTCTGGCTCCCGTGCAGAGAGGGCCTGGAGGCCGAGGTGGAAGGTAGCAGCGAGTTGGCCCGCGCTTGGCCCTCCTGCGGTTGCCGCTTCAGCACCAGACTGTCATACACCTGGTAGTTGGCATTGCCTCCCGGGTTCCGGCTGAGTGGCATGAAGGTGGGCGGGGGTGGAGGGTGCTCGGTAGCCTGGACGTCGGGCAGGAGGTGAGAGGGGCGGAGGAGCAGCGCTGAGCTGGGAGCCGGGGCCCGCTGGTCCGAGGCCTCGGCCAGTACCGTGAGGGAGGCGGAGGTGGCCACAGGGCGCCGCAAGGGCAGGATCTCAGCCCATTCGGCCGCCGGGTGCCGCACCTCGTGGGGATCGCGGGAGTAATCCAAGTGTCCCGTGGAGGGGTGCAGGCTGCGGTTGGACTCGCTGTGAGCACAGCTGGGGAGGCTACGTCAGTGGGCCGGTGGGGTGTTGCGCTACCAGGCTTCGGGCCGGTAGCCCGGAGGCACCAGAGCGGATGGAGGCTCAGAGCCCTCCAGACCCAGACTCCGCCGCGGGCCCAGTTGCCGTCCTTTCGGCCCGTGAGCCCCTCGACCTGCACCTGGCCGCCCCCACCGGCGCCCAGCCCCGGCGCCGCCACCTGTGTGCCGGTGTGTCCCTCCACAGCTCCCTCCGACAAAAGCCCCCCCACCACCACCCCGCCCCTCTGGCGTGTCACCGCGGCCGGGTGCGGGAGCGGGATGGAGGGCAGGGGCCGCTTCCCCGGGCCTGCCGGCCACCAGGGGCGGGGTCCTGAGCTCGGCGGGGGGTGTGGGGCAGGGGTGGCCTTGCCGGGGCTGAGGGGCCGTGGCGACTCAATGGTGGCTCCCAGTGGCTTCGGGCCAGCTGCTGTCGGGCAGGAGGGCCGGCCCGGGCTGTGGCCGGGCTGCGCCTAGCGCCGCGTGGGTGGGCAGGGCCGATGCCCAAGGGACCGCGGGCCCCGGGCCCTGAAGCCTCCGGGGCCACGTCCCTGTGAGCGACGTGCGGGATCTTGGGCGGGGCGCCAAGCGCCGAAGGGTTTGCTGGGTCACGGCCGCCCTGGGCTGGGAGGTGGTCGCCAAACCCTCCGCCGCCGCCCGATACCCGAGACCTCCGTTCCCCCTGCCGGGGCGGGCGAGGGGGCCGTGCCGGGGCGGGCGGGCCGCCAGGCTGGCGTTAAGGCGCCAGCGCCTGCGAAACTGGGCCTCAAGAGGCAGCCAGCGGACCCCGCCCCCGTCTACGGCCATACCACCCTGAACGCTCCCGATCTCGTCTGATCTCGGAAGCTAAGCAGGGTCGGGCCTGGTTAGTACTTGGATGGGAGACCGCCTGGGAATACCGGGTGCTGTAGGCTTTTTGCCTCCCGCTCCGCCCGCCTTCTCCTTTACTCGCCCGCGGCGGGGGCCGCCGGCTCCGCCCCCGCCGGGCCCCGCAGCAGGCCCCACCTCCTCAGGCCCCTCCCACCACGGCGCGCGCCGGCCCGGCCGGCCAGGCGGCCAGAAGGCGGCCCTGGAAGGCAGCCGCACCCCAGACGCTCCCGGGGCGGCTGGCCCGGACCCAGACTCCGCCGCGGGCCCAGTTGCCGTCCTTTCGGCCCGCGAGCCCCTCGACCTGCACCCGGCCGCCCCCACCGGCGCCCAGCCCCGGCGCCGACACCTGTGTGCCGGTGTGTCCCTCCACAGCTCCCTCCGACAAAAGGCCCCCCACCACCACCCCGCCCCTCTGGCGTGTCACCGCGGCCGGGTGCGGGAGCGGGATGGAGGGCAGGGGCCGCTTCCCCGGGCCTGCCGGCCACCAGGGGCGGGGTCCTGAGCTCGGCGGGGGGTGTGGGGCAGGGGTGGCCTTGCCGGGGCTGAGGGGCCGTGGCGACTCAATGGTGGCTCCCAGTGGCTTCGGGCCAGCTGCTGTCGGGCAGGAGGGCCGGCCCGGGCTGTGGCCGGGCTGCGCCTAGCGCCGCGTGGGCGGGCAGGGCCGATGCCCAAGGGACCGCGGGCCCCGGGCCCTGAAGCCTCCGGGGCCACGTCCCTGTGAGCGACGTGCGGGATCTTGGGCGGGGCGCCAAGCGCCGAAGGCTTTGCTGGGTCACGGCCGCCCTGGGCTGGGAGGTGGTCGCCAAACCCTCCGCCGCCGCCCGATACCCGAGACCTCCGTTCCCCCTGCCGGGGCGGGCGGGCCGCCAGGCTGGCGTTAGGGCGCCAGCGCCAGCGAACCTGGGCCTCTAGAGGCCGCCCGCGGCCCCCGCCCCCGTCTACGGCCATACCACCCTGAACGCGCCCGATCTCCTCTGATCTCGGAAGCTAAGCAGGGTCGGGCCTGGTTAGTACTTGGATGGGAGACCGCCTGGGAATACCGGGTGCTGTAGGCTTTTTGCCTCCCGCTCCGCCCGCCTTCTCCTTTACTCGCCCGCGGCGGGGGGGCCGCCGGCTCCGCCCCCGCCGAGCCCCGCTGCAGGCAGGAGTCAAGGTGGTTTGCCTGCCCGAGCAGGAAGCTTGGGCGATGGCAGAAGCGGGAAGAAACTCTTGAGCACAGGTTCTTGGGATCCACGGAGCAGCGCATGCACATGCGATGGCTGCCTACACAGCTGGCTTGCTTGTCTGTGGGGAAAGGCGAGATGGGTCAGGGCCTGGGTTCCTGAGGGGCTGAGAATCAAGGCAGGGATAGAAGAAAGGGGACAGGCCCACATCCCCTGAACCCACGCCGGCGCCCACTCACCTTTGTGGAAAATACGATTGAAAAGTGCCCGCAAGAATCTCTTCAGATGCCTCCAGAGTTGAGGGAAGAAGGGGAGGGGCGAGGCCGGGAGCAGGGTGAGCCCTGAAATCCAACCCTTGTCCGGTCACACCCCAGCAGCCCTCCCACCTCAGCCCCTTCAAGACCCCAGGGCTCCCCCAACCGCGCTGCACAGATCCTGCCCTGACCATAGTCACCACGTTGATCCCCACGTTGAGCAAGATGAAGCTGACCGGGATCAGAAGAATTGAGTATCCTTGCTCCTGGCATTTCCTGGGGATGGGGCCAGTGAACGGCTCGGCTCGGTAGTAGTGTCGCTCACCCATGGCCGTTGGTCCCAGGACTGCCTGGGCCCCCTGCCCTCCAGTTTTAACTGGGAGCCAGACTGGGTCATAATGGGGCAGGTGTTGAGGTCACAGTGAGGGAGGGGGATGAAAGAAAAGGGGGGCCCAGAGTGGCATTCCCTGGTAACCAGGGTCAGGTAAGCTGAGCCTGGACAGTCAAACAGGGCCCGGTGGCCGGCATACATCCCCTCGAGCGGTCATTCATTCGCTCACCGCCCGCTGACTCACTTGTTCAAATGACACATTGCGTCTCTTGGCCCCTCTTGAGACTAGGAAGACCTTGGCCTCAGAGGCCTGCTGAAGGCCTGGCTGGAGTCCAGAGCCTCAGCCTTCTTCATGCCCTTCACTGGGCCTGGAGCTGGACCTGCCCAGATGTGGAACCTCCCAGTTTGGAAGCAACTTCTTGTATGAGGCTCTCTGTGGACAGGGACAGCTGAGACACAGAGGAGGTGCCCAGAGACCAGGGGTTTGGAGTCTGCAGCTGCAGATGTACTTAGTGCATGGTATAGGACCAGGAGGGGCCTGCTGGCAGAACTGTGGCCACTAAACCAAAGGGAACCTCAGGCCAAGAAGGGGACACTGGCTTCTTATTGCAGGAAGCCAAGCGCAGGGACCCAGGCTGGCAGAAGGAGTGGCGCTTCCAAGCCACAGACCACCAATGTTTCCTGGACTCTGGCGCTCTTTATTCCTCTCTCCATGCCCTGCCGCCCCCTGCCCCTGCCCCCATTTGCTGCTGGTAAGTTCATTTTCCCAGTCTGGCTCCCGTGCAGAGAGGGCCTGGAGGCCGAGGTGGAAGGTAGCAGCGAGTTGGCCCGCGCTTGGCCCTCCTGCGGTTGCCGCTTCAGCACCAGACTGTCATACACCTGGTAGTTGGCATTGCCTCCCGGGTTCCGGCTGAGTGGCATGAAGGTGGGCGGGGGTGGAGGGTGCTCGGTAGCCTGGACGTCGGGCAGGAGGTGAGAGGGGCGGAGGAGCAGCGCTGAGCTGGGAGCCGGGGCCCGCTGGTCCGAGGCCTCGGCCAGTACCGTGAGGGAGGCGGAGGTGGCCACAGGGCGCCGCAAGGGCAGGATCTCAGCCCATTCGGCCGCCGGGTGCCGCACCTCGTGGGGATCGCGGGAGTAATCCAAGTGTCCCGTGGAGGGGTGCAGGCTGCGGTTGGACTCGCTGTGAGCACAGCTGGGGAGGCTACGTCTGTGGGCCGGTGGGGTGTTGCGCTACCAGGCTTCGGGCCGGTAGCCCGGAGGCACCAGAGCGGATGGAGGCTCAGAGCCCTCCAGACCCAGACTCCGCCGCGGGCCCAGTTGCCGTCCTTTCGGCCCGTGAGCCCCTCGACCTGCACCTGGCCGCCCCCACCGGCGCCCAGCCCCGGCGCCGCCACCTGTGTGCCGGTGTGTCCCTCCACAGCTCCCTCCGACAAAAGCCCCCCCACCACCACCCCGCCCCTCTGGCGTGTCAGCGCGGCCAGGTGCGGGAGCGGGATGGAGGGCAGGGGCCGCTTCCCCGGGCCTGCCGGCCACCAGGGGCGGGGTCCTGAGCTCGGCGGGGTGTGTGGGGCAGGGGTGGCCTTGCCGGGGCTGAGGGGCCGTGGCGACTCAATGGTGGCTCCCAGTGGCTTCGGGCCAGCTGCTGTCGGGCAGGAGGGCCGGCCCGGGCTGCGGCCGGGCTGCGCCTAGCGCCGCGTGGGCGGGCAGGGCCGATGACCAAGGGACCGCGGGCCCCGGGCCCTGAAGCCTCCGGGGCCACGTCCCTGTGAGCGACGTGCGGGATCTTGGGCGGGGCGCCAAGCGCCGAAGGGTTTGCTGGGTCACGGCCGCCCTGGGCTGGGAGGTGGTCGCCAAACCCTCCGCCGCCGCCCGATACCCGAGACCTCCGTTCCCCCTGCCGGGGCGGGCGAGGGGGCCGTGCCAGGGCGGGCGGGCCGCCAGGCTGGCGTTAAGGCGCCAGCGCCTGCGAAACTGGGCCTCAAGAGGCAGCCAGCGGACCCCGCCCCCGTCTACGGCCATACCACCCTGAACGCGCCCGATCTCGTCTGATCTCGGAAGCTAAGCAGGGTCGGGCCTGGTTAGTACTTGGATGGGAGACCGCCTGGGAATACCGGGTGCTGTAGGCTTTTTGCCTCCCGCTCCGCCCGCCTTCTCCTTTACTCGCCCGCGGCGGGGGCCGCCGGTCCGCCCCCGCCGGGCCCCGCTGCAGGCCCCACCTCCTCAGGCCCCTCCCACCACGGCGCGCGCCGGCGGGGGCGCTCCCCGCCGGCCCGGCCGGCCAGGCGGCCAGAAGGCGGCCCTGGAAGGCAGCCGCACCCCAGACGCTCCCGGGGCGGCTGGCCCGGACCCAGACTCCGCCGCGGGCCCAGTTGCCGTCCTTTCGGCCCGTGAGCCCCTCGACCTGCACCTGGCCGCCCCCACCGGCGCCCAGCCCCGCCGCCGACACCTGTGTGCCGGTGTGTCCCTCCACAGCTCCCTCCGACAAAAGCCCCCCCACCACCACCCCGCCCCTCTGGCGTGTCACCGCGGCCGGGTGCGGGAGCGGGATGGAGGGCAGGGGCCGCTTCCCCGGGCCTGCCGGCCACCAGGGGCGGGGTCCTGAGCTCGGCGGGGGGTGTGGGGCAGGGGTGGCCTTGCCGGGGCTGAGGGGCCGTGGCGACTCAATGGTGGCTCCCAGTGGCTTCGGGCCAGCTGCTGTCGGGCAGGAGGGCCGGCCCGGGCTGTGGTCGGGCTGCGCCTAGCGCCGCGTGGGCGGGCAGGGCCGATGCCCAAGGGACCGCGGGCCCCGGGCCCTGAAGCCTCCGGGGCCACGTCCCTGTGAGCGACGTGCGGGATCTTGGGCGGGGCGCCAAGCGCCGAAGGGTTTGCTGGGTCACGGCCGCCCTGGGCTGGGAGGTGGTCGCCAAACCCTCCGCCGCCGCCAGATAGCCGAGACCTCCGTTCCCCCTGCCGGGGCGGGCGGGCCGCCAGGCTGGCGTTAGGGCGCCAGCGCCAGCGAAACTGGGCCTCTAGAGGCCGCCCGCGGCCCCCGCCCCCGTCTACGGCCATACCACCCTGAACGCGCCCGATCTCGTCTGATCTCGGAAGCTAAGCAGGGTCGGGCCTGGTTAGTACTTGGATGGGAGACCGCCTGGGAATACCGGGTGCTGTAGGCTTTTTGCCTCCCGCTCCGCCCGCCTTCTCCTTTACTCGCCCGCGGCGGGGGGGCCGCCGGCTCCGCCCCCGCCGAGCCCCGCTGCAGGCAGGAGTCAAGGTGGTTTGCCTGCCCGAGCAGGAAGCTTGGGCGATGGCAGAAGCGGGAAGAAACTCTTGAGCACAGGTTCTTGGGATCCACGGAGCAGCGCATGCACATGCGATGGCTGCCTACACAGCTGGCTTGCTTGTCTGTGGGGAAAGGCGAGATGGGTCAGGGCCTGGGTTCCTGAGGGGCTGAGAATCAAGGCAGGGATAGAAGAAAGGGGACAGGCCCACATCCCCTGAACCCACGCCGGCGCCCACTCACCTTTGTGGAAAATACGATTGAAAAGTGCCCGCAAGAATCTCTTCAGATGCCTCCAGAGTTGAGGGAAGAAGGGGAGGGGCGAGGCCGGGAGCAGGGTGAGCCCTGAAATCCAACCCTTGTCCGGTCACACCCCAGCAGCCCTCCCACCTCAGCCCCTTCAAGACCCCAGGGCTCCCCCAACCGCGCTGCACAGATCCTGCCCTGACCATAGTCACCACGTTGATCCCCACGTTGAGCAAGATGAAGCTGACCGGGATCAGAAGAATTGAGTATCCTTGCTCCTGGCATTTCCTGGGGATGGGGCCAGTGAACGGCTCGGCTCGGTAGTAGTGTCGCTCACCCATGGCCGTTGGTCCCAGGACTGCCTGGGCCCCCTGCCCTCCAGTTTTAACTGGGAGCCAGACTGGGTCATAATGGGGCAGGTGTTGAGGTCACAGTGAGGGAGGGGGATGAAAGAAAAGGGGGGCCCAGAGTGGCATTCCCTGGTAACCAGGGTCAGGTAAGCTGAGCCTGGACAGTCAAACAGGGCCCGGTGGCCGGCATACATCCCCTCGAGCGGTCATTCATTCGCTCACCGCCCGCTGACTCACTTGTTCAAATGACACATTGCGTCTCTTGGCCCCTCTTGAGACTAGGAAGACCTTGGCCTCAGAGGCCTGCTGAAGGCCTGGCTGGAGTCCAGAGCCTCAGCCTTCTTCATGCCCTTCACTGGGCCTGGAGCTGGACCTGCCCAGATGTGGAACCTCCCAGTTTGGAAGCAACTTCTTGTATGAGGCTCTCTGTGGACAGGGACAGCTGAGACACAGAGGAGGTGCCCAGAGACCAGGGGTTTGGAGTCTGCAGCTGCAGATGTACTTAGTGCATGGTATAGGACCAGGAGGGGCCTGCTGGCAGAACTGTGGCCACTAAACCAAAGGGAACCTCAGGCCAAGAAGGGGACACTGGCTTCTTATTGCAGGAAGCCAAGCGCAGGGACCCAGGCTGGCAGAAGGAGTGGCGCTTCCAAGCCACAGACCACCAATGTTTCCTGGACTCTGGCGCTCTTTATTCCTCTCTCCATGCCCTGCCGCCCCCTGCCCCTGCCCCTGCCCCCATTTGCTGCTGGTAAGTTCATTTTCCCAGTCTGGCTCCCGTGCAGAGAGGGCCTGGAGGCCGAGGTGGAAGGTAGCAGCGAGTTGGCCCGTGCTTGGCCCTCCTGCGGTTGCCGCTTCAGCACCAGACTGTCATACACCTGGTAGTTGGCATTGCCTCCCGGGTTCCGGCTGAGTGGCATGAAGGTGGGCGGGGGTGGAGGGTGCTCGGTAGCCTGGACGTCGGGCAGGAGGTGAGAGGGGCGGAGGAGCAGCGCTGAGCTGGGAGCCGGGGCCCGCTGGTCCGAGGCCTCGGCCAGTACCGTGAGGGAGGCGGAGGTGGCCACAGGGCGCCGCAAGGGCGGGATCTCAGCCCATTCGGCCGCCGGGTGCCGCACCTCGTGGGGATCGCGGGAGTAATCCAAGTGTCCCGTGGAGGGGTGCAGGCTGCGGTTGGACTCGCTGTGAGCACAGCTGGGGAGGCTACGTCTGTGGGCCGGTGGGGTGTTGCGCTACCAGGCTTCGGGCCGGTAGCCCGGAGGCACCAGAGCGGATGGAGGCTCAGAGCCCTACAGACCCAGACTCCGCCGCGGGCCCAGTTGCCGTCCTTTTGGCCCGTGAGCCCCTCGACCTGCACCTGGCCGCCCCCACCGGCGCCCAGCCCCGGCGCCGCCACCTGTGTGCCGGTGTGTCCCTCCACAGCTCCCTCCGACAAAAGCCCCCCCACCACCACCCCGCCCCTCTGGCGTGTCACCGCGGCCGGGTGCGGGAGCGGGATGGAGGGCAGGGGCCGCTTCCCCGGGCCTGCCGGCCACCAGGGGCGGGGTCCTGAGCTCGGCGGGGTGTGTGGGGCAGGGGTGGCCTTGCCGGGGCTGAGGGGCCGTGGCGACTCAATGGTGGCTCCCAGTGGCTTCGGGCCAGCTGCTGTCGGGCAGGAGGGCCGGCCCGGGCTGTGGTCGGGCTGCGCCTAGCGCCGCGTGGGCGGGCAGGGCCGATGCCCAAGGGACCGCGGGCCCCGGGCCCTGAAGCCTCCGGGGCCACGTCCCTGTGAGCGACGTGCGGGATCTTGGGCGGGGCGCCAAGCGCCGAAGGCTTTGCTGGGTCACGGCCGCCCTGGGCTGGGAGGTGGTCGCCAAACCCTCCGCCGCCGCCCGATACCCGAGACCTCCGTTCCCCCTGCCGGGGCGGGCGGGCCGCCAGGCTGGCGTTAGGGCGCCAGCGCCAGCGAAACTGGGCCTCTAGAGGCCGCCCGCGGCCCCCGCCCCCGTCTACGGCCATACCACCCTGAACGCGCCCGATCTCGTCTGATCTCGGAAGCTAAGCAGGGTCGGGCCTGGTTAGTACTTGGATGGGAGACCGCCTGGGAATACCGGGTGCTGTAGGCTTTTTGCCTCCCGCTCCGCCCGCCTTCTCCTTTACTCGCCCGCGGCGTGGGGGCCGCCGGCTCCGCCCCCGCCGAGCCCCGCTGCAGGCAGGAGTCAAGGTGGTTTGCCTGCCCGAGCAGGAAGCTTGGGCGATGGCAGAAGCGGGAAGAAACTCTTGAGCACAGGTTCTTGGGATCCACGGAGCAGCGCATGCACATGCGATGGCTGCCTACACAGCTGGCTTGCTTGTCTGTGGGGAAAGGCGAGATGGGTCAGGGCCTGGGTTCCTGAGGGGCTGAGAATCAAGGCAGGGATAGAAGAAAGGGGACAGGCCCACATCCCCTGAACCCACGCCGGCGCCCACTCACCTTTGTGGAAAATACGATTGAAAAGTGCCCGCAAGAATCTCTTCAGATGCCTCCAGAGTTGAGGGAAGAAGGGGAGGGGCGAGGCCGGGAGCAGGGTGAGCCCTGAAATCCAACCCTTGTCCGGTCACACCCCAGCAGCCCTCCCACCTCAGCCCCTTCAAGACCCCAGGGCTCCCCCAACCGCGCTGCACAGATCCTGCCCTGACCATAGTCACCACGTTGATCCCCACGTTGAGCAAGATGAAGCTGACCGGGATCAGAAGAATTGAGTATCCTTGCTCCTGGCATTTCCTGGGGATGGGGCCAGTGAACGGCTCGGCTCGGTAGTAGTGTCGCTCACCCATGGCCGTTGGTCCCAGGACTGCCTGGGCCCCCTGCCCTCCAGTTTTAACTGGGAGCCAGACTGGGTCATAATGGGGCAGGTGTTGAGGTCACAGTGAGGGAGGGGGATGAAAGAAAAGGGGGGCCCAGAGTGGCATTCCCTGGTAACCAGGGTCAGGTAAGCTGAGCCTGGACAGTCAAACAGGGCCCGGTGGCCGGCATACATCCCCTCGAGCGGTCATTCATTCGCTCACCGCCCGCTGACTCACTTGTTCAAATGACACATTGCGTCTCTTGGCCCCTCTTGAGACTAGGAAGACCTTGGCCTCAGAGGCCTGCTGAAGGCCTGGCTGGAGTCCAGAGCCTCAGCCTTCTTCATGCCCTTCACTGGGCCTGGAGCTGGACCTGCCCAGATGTGGAACCTCCCAGTTTGGAAGCAACTTCTTGTATGAGGCTCTCTGTGGACAGGGACAGCTGAGACACAGAGGAGGTGCCCAGAGACCAGGGGTTTGGAGTCTGCAGCTGCAGATGTACTTAGTGCATGGTATAGGACCAGGAGGGGCCTGCTGGCAGAACTGTGGCCACTAAACCAAAGGGAACCTCAGGCCAAGAAGGGGACACTGGCTTCTTATTGCAGGAAGCCAAGCGCAGGGACCCAGGCTGGCAGAAGGAGTGGCGCTTCCAAGCCACAGACCACCAATGTTTCCTGGACTCTGGCGCTCTTTATTCCTCTCTCCATGCCCTGCCGCCCCCTGCCCCTGCCCCCATTTGCTGCTGGTAAGTTCATTTTCCCAGTCTGGCTCCCGTGCAGAGAGGGCCTGGAGGCCGAGGTGGAAGGTAGCAGCGAGTTGGCCCGCGCTTGGCCCTCCTGCGGTTGCCGCTTCAGCACCAGACTGTCATACACCTGGTAGTTGGCATTGCCTCCCGGGTTCCGGCTGAGTGGCATGAAGGTGGGCGGGGGTGGAGGGTGCTCGGTAGCCTGGACGTCGGGCAGGAGGTGAGAGGGGCGGAGGAGCAGCGCTGAGCTGGGAGCCGGGGCCCGCTGGTCCGAGGCCTCGGCCAGTACCGTGAGGGAGGCGGAGGTGGCCACAGGGCGCCGCAAGGGCAGGATCTCAGCCCATTCGGCCGCCGGGTGCCGCACCTCGTGGGGATCGCGGGAGTAATCCAAGTGTCCCGTGGAGGGGTGCAGGCTGCGGTTGGACTCGCTGTGAGCACAGCTGGGGAGGCTACGTCTGTGGGCCGGTGGGGTGTTGCGCTACCAGGCTTCGGGCCGGTAGCCCGGAGGCACCAGAGCGGATGGAGGCTCAGAGCCCTCCAGACCCAGACTCCGCCGCGGGCCCAGTTGCCGTCCTTTCGGCCCGTGAGCCCCTCGACCTGCACCTGGCCGCCCCCACCGGCGCCCAGCCCCGGCGCCGCCACCTGTGTGCCGGTGTGTCCCTCCACAGCTCCCTCCGACAAAAGCCCCCCCACCACCACCCCGCCCCTCTGGCGTGTCAGCGCGGCCGGGTGCGGGAGCGGGATGGAGGGCAGGGGCCGCTTCCCCGGGCCTGCCGGCCACCAGGGGCGGGGTCCTGAGCTCGGCGGGGTGTGTGGGGCAGGGGTGGCCTTGCCGGGGCTGAGGGGCCGTGGCGACTCAATGGTGGCTCCCAGTGGCTTCGGGCCAGCTGCTGTCGGGCAGGAGGGCCGGCCCGGGCTGCGGCCGGGCTGCGCCTAGCGCCGCGTGGGCGGGCAGGGCCGATGCCCAAGGGACCGCGGGCCCCGGGCCCTGAAGCCTCCGGGGCCACGTCCCTGTGAGCGACGTGCGGGATCTTGGGCGGGGCGCCAAGCGCCGAAGGGTTTGCTGGGTCACGGCCGCCCTGGGCTGGGAGGTGGTCGCCAAACCCTCCGCCGCCGCCCGATACCCGAGACCTCCGTTCCCCCTGCCGGGGCGGGCGAGGGGGCCGTGCCGGGGCGGGCGGGCCGCCAGGCTGGCGTTAAGGCGCCAGCGCCTGCGAAACTGGGCCTCAAGAGGCAGCCAGCGGACCCCGCCCCCGTCTACGGCCATACCACCCTGAACGCGCCCGATCTCGTCTGATCTCGGAAGCTAAGCAGGGTCGGGCCTGGTTAGTACTTGGATGGGAGACCGCCTGGGAATACCGGGTGCTGTAGGCTTTTTGCCTCCCGCTCCGCCCGCCTTTTCCTTTACTCGCCCGCGGCGGGGGCCGCCGGCTCCGCCCCCGCCGGGCCCCGCTGCAGGCCCCACCTCCTCAGGCCCCTCCCACCACGGCGCGCGCCGGCGGGGGCGCTCCCCGCCGGCCCGGCCGGCCAGGCGGCCAGAAGGCGGCCCTGGAAGGCAGCCGCACCCCAGACGCTCCCGGGGCGGCTGGCCCGGACCCAGACTCCGCCGCGGGCCCAGTTGCCGTCCTTTCGGCCCGCGAGCCCCTCGACCTGCACCTGGCCGCCCCCACCGGCGCCCAGCCCCGGCGCCGACACCTGTGTGCCGGTGTGTCCCTCCACAGCTCCCTCCGACAAAAGCCCCCCCACCACCACCCCGCCCCTCTGGCGTGTCACCGCGGCCGGGTGCGGGAGCGGGATGGAGGGCAGGGGCCGCTTCCCCGGGCCTGCCGGCCACCAGGGGCGGGGTCCTGAGCTCGGCGGGGGGTGTGGGGCAGGGGTGGCCTTGCCGGGGCTGAGGGGCCGTGGCGACTCAATGGTGGCTCCCAGTGGCTTCGGGCCAGCTGCTGTCGGGCAGGAGGGCCGGCCCGGGCTGTGGTCGGGCTGCGCCTAGCGCCGCGTGGGCGGGCAGGGCCGATGCCCAAGGGACCGCGGGCCCCGGGCCCTGAAGCCTCCGGGGCCACGTCCCTGTGAGCGACGTGCGGGATCTTGGGCGGGGCGCCAAGCGCCGAAAGGTTTGCTGGGTCACGGCCGCCCTGGGCTGGGAGGTGGTCGCCAAACCCTCCGCCGCCGCCAGATACCCGAGACCTCCGTTCCCCCTGCCGGGGCGGGCGGGCCGCCAGGCTGGCGTTAGGGCGCCAGCGCCAGCGAAACTGGGCCTCTAGAGGCCGCCCGCGGCCCCCGCCCCCGTCTACGGCCATACCACCCTGAACGCGCCCGATCTCGTCTGATCTCGGAAGCTAAGCAGGGTCGGGCCTGGTTAGTACTTGGATGGGAGACCGCCTGGGAATACCGGGTGCTGTAGGCTTTTTGCCTCCCGCTCCGCCCGCCTTCTCCTTTACTCGCCCGCGGCGTGGGGGCCGCCGGCTCCGCCCCCGCCGAGCCCCGCTGCAGGCAGGAGTCAAGGTGGTTTGCCTGCCCGAGCAGGAAGCTTGGGCGATGGCAGAAGCGGGAAGAAACTCTTGAGCACAGGTTCTTGGGATCCACGGAGCAGCGCATGCACATGCGATGGCTGCCTACACAGCTGGCTTGCTTGTCTGTGGGGAAAGGCGAGATGGGTCAGGGCCTGGGTTCCTGAGGGGCTGAGAATCAAGGCAGGGATAGAAGAAAGGGGACAGGCCCACATCCCCTGAACCCACGCCGGCGCCCACTCACCTTTGTGGAAAATACGATTGAAAAGTGCCCGCAAGAATCTCTTCAGATGCCTCCAGAGTTGAGGGAAGAAGGGGAGGGGCGAGGCCGGGAGCAGGGTGAGCCCTGAAATCCAACCCTTGTCCGGTCACACCCCAGCAGCCCTCCCACCTCAGCCCCTTCAAGACCCCAGGGCTCCCCCAACCGTGCTGCACAGATCCTGCCCTGACCATAGTCACCACGTTGATCCCCACGTTGAGCAAGATGAAGCTGACCGGGATCAGAAGAATTGAGTATCCTTGCTCCTGGCATTTCCTGGGGATGGGGCCAGTGAACGGCTCGGCTCGGTAGTAGTGTCGCTCACCCATGGCCGTTGGTCCCAGGACTGCCTGGGCCCCCTGCCCTCCAGTTTTAACTGGGAGCCAGACTGGGTCATAATGGGGCAGGTGTTGAGGTCACAGTGAGGGAGGGGGATGAAAGAAAAGGGGGGCCCAGAGTGGCATTCCCTGGTAACCAGGGTCAGGTAAGCTGAGCCTGGACAGTCAAACAGGGCCCGGTGGCCGGCATACATCCCCTCGAGCGGTCATTCATTCGCTCACCGCCCGCTGACTCACTTGTTCAAATGACACATTGCGTCTCTTGGCCCCTCTTGAGACTAGGAAGACCTTGGCCTCAGAGGCCTGCTGAAGGCCTGGCTGGAGTCCAGAGCCTCAGCCTTCTTCATGCCCTTCACTGGGCCTGGAGCTGGACCTGCCCAGATGTGGAACCTCCCAGTTTGGAAGCAACTTCTTGTATGAGGCTCTCTGTGGACAGGGACAGCTGAGACACAGAGGAGGTGCCCAGAGACCAGGGGTTTGGAGTCTGCAGCTGCAGATGTACTTAGTGCATGGTATAGGACCAGGAGGGGCCTGCTGGCAGAACTGTGGCCACTAAACCAAAGGGAACCTCAGGCCAAGAAGGGGACACTGGCTTCTTATTGCAGGAAGCCAAGCGCAGGGACCCAGGCTGGCAGAAGGAGTGGCGCTTCCAAGCCACAGACCACCAATGTTTCCTGGACTCTGGCGCTCTTTATTCCTCTCTCCATGCCCTGCCGCCCCCTGCCCCTGCCCCCATTTGCTGCTGGTAAGTTCATTTTCCCAGTCTGGCTCCCGTGCAGAGAGGGCCTGGAGGCCGAGGTGGAAGGTAGCAGCGAGTTGGCCCGCGCTTGGCCCTCCTGCGGTTGCCGCTTCAGCACCAGACTGTCATACACCTGGTAGTTGGCATTGCCTCCCGGGTTCCGGCTGAGTGGCATGAAGGTGGGCGGGGGTGGAGGGTGCTCGGTAGCCTGGACGTCGGGCAGGAGGTGAGAGGGGCGGAGGAGCAGCGCTGAGCTGGGAGCCGGGGCCCGCTGGTCCGAGGCCTCGGCCAGTACCGTGAGGGAGGGGGAGGTGGCCACAGGGCGCCGCAAGGGCAGGATCTCAGCCC
Organism: Leucopleurus acutus; assembly: GCF_964270905.1. Lineage (NCBI taxonomy): Eukaryota > Metazoa > Chordata > Mammalia > Artiodactyla > Delphinidae > Leucopleurus > Leucopleurus acutus. The sequence continues at coordinate 39,447,317 of NC_139161.1, forward strand.
ATTCGGCCGCCGGGTGCCGCACCTCGTGGGGATCGCGGGAGTAATCCAAGTGTCCCGTGGAGGGGTGCAGGCTGCGGTTGGACTCGCTGTGAGCACAGCTGGGGAGGCTACGTCTGTGGGCCGGTGGGGTGTTGCGCTACCAGGCTTCGGGCCGGTAGCCCGGAGGCACCAGAGCGGATGGAGGCTCAGAGCCCTCCAGACCCAGACTCCGCCGCGGGCCCAGTTGCCGTCCTTTCGGCCCGTGAGCCCCTCGACCTGCACCTGGCCGCCCCCACCGGCGCCCAGCCCCGGCGCCGCCACCTGTGTGCCGGTGTGTCCCTCCACAGCTCCCTCCGACAAAAGCCCCCCCACCACCACCCCGCCCCTCTGGCGTGTCAGCGCGGCCGGGTGCGGGAGCGGGATGGAGGGCAGGGGCCGCTTCCCCGGGCCTGCCGGCCACCAGGGGCGGGGTCCTGAGCTCGGCGGGGTGTGTGGGGTAGGGGTGGCCTTGCCGGGGCTGAGGGGCCGTGGCGACTCAATGGTGGCTCCCAGTGGCTTCGGGCCAGCTGCTGTCGGGCAGGAGGGCCGGCCCGGGCTGCGGCCGGGCTGCGCCTAGCGCCGCGTGGGCGGGCAGGGCCGATGCCCAAGGGACCGCGGGCCCCGGGCCCTGAAGCCTCCGGGGCCACGTCCCTGTGAGCGACGTGCGGGATCTTGGGCGGGGCGCCAAGCGCCGAAGGCTTTGCTGGGTCACGGCCGCCCTGGGCTGGGAGGTGGTCGCCAAACCCTCCGCCGCCGCCCGATACCCGAGACCTCCGTTCCCCCTGCCGGGGCGGGCGAGGGGGCCGTGCCGGGGCGGGCGGGCCGCCAGGCTGGCGTTAAGGCGCCAGCGCCTGCGAAACTGGGCCTCAAGAGGCAGCCAGCGGACCCCGCCCCCGTCTACGGCCATACCACCCTGAACGCGCCCGATCTCGTCTGATCTCGGAAGCTAAGCAGGGTCGGGCCTGGTTAGTACTTGGATGGGAGACCGCCTGGGAATACCGGGTGCTGTAGGCTTTTTGCCTCCCGCTCCGCCCGCCTTCTCCTTTACTCGCCCGCGGCGGGGGCCGCCGGCTCCGCCCCCGCCGGGCCCCGCTGCAGGCCCCACCTCCTCAGGCCCCTCCCACCACGGCGCGCGCCGGCGGGGGCGCTCCCCGCCGGCCCGGCCGGCCAGGCGGCCAGAAGGCGGCCCTGGAAGGCAGCCGCACCCCAGACGCTCCCGGGGCGGCTGGCCCGGACCCAGACTCCGCCGCGGGCCCAGTTGCCGTCCTTTCGGCCCGCGAGCCCCTCGACCTGCACCTGGCCGCCCCCACCGGCGCCCAGCCCCGGCGCCGACACCTGTGTGCCGGTGTGTCCCTCCACAGCTCCCTCCGACAAAAGCCCCCCCACCACCACCCCGCCCCTCTGGCGTGTCACCGCGGCCGGGTGCGGGAGCGGGATGGAGGGCAGGGGCCGCTTCCCCGGGCCTGCCGGCCACCAGGGGCGGGGTCCTGAGCTCGGCGGGGGGTGTGGGGCAGGGGTGGCCTTGCCGGGGCTGAGGGGCCGTGGCGACTCAATGGTGGCTCCCAGTGGCTTCGGGCCAGCTGCTGTCGGGCAGGAGGGCCGGCCCGGGCTGTGGCCGGGCTGCGCCTAGCGCCGCGTGGGCGGGCAGGGCCGATGCCCAAGGGACCGCGGGCCCCGGGCCCTGAAGCCTCCGGGGCCACGTCCCTGTGAGCGACGTGCGGGATCTTGGGCGGGGCGCCAAGCGCCGAAGGGTTTGCTGGGTCACGGCCGCCCTGGGCTGGGAGGTGGTCGCCAAACCCTCTGCCGCCGCCCGATACCCGAGACCTCCGTTCCCCCTGCCGGGGCGGGCGGGCCGCCAGGCTGGCGTTAGGGCGCCAGCGCCAGCGAAACTGGGCCTCTAGAGGCCGCCCGCGGCCCCCGCCCCCGTCTACGGCCATACCACCCTGAACGCGCCCGATCTCGTCTGATCTCGGAAGCTAAGCAGGGTCGGGCCTGGTTAGTACTTGGATGGGAGACCGCCTGGGAATACCGGGTGCTGTAGGCTTTTTGCCTCCCGCTCCGCCCGCCTTCTCCTTTACTCGCCCGCGGCGTGGGGGCCGCCGGCTCCGCCCCCGCCGAGCCCCGCTGCAGGCAGGAGTCAAGGTGGTTTGCCTGCCCGAGCAGGAAGCTTGGGCGATGGCAGAAGCGGGAAGAAACTCTTGAGCACAGGTTCTTGGGATCCACGGAGCAGCGCATGCACATGCGATGGCTGCCTACACAGCTGGCTTGCTTGTCTGTGGGGAAAGGCGAGATGGGTCAGGGCCTGGGTTCCTGAGGGGCTGAGAATCAAGGCAGGGATAGAAGAAAGGGGACAGGCCCACATCCCCTGAACCCACGCCGGCGCCCACTCACCTTTGTGGAAAATACGATTGAAAAGTGCCCGCAAGAATCTCTTCAGATGCCTCCAGAGTTGAGGGAAGAAGGGGAGGGGCGAGGCCGGGAGCAGGGTGAGCCCTGAAATCCAACCCTTGTCCGGTCACACCCCAGCAGCCCTCCCACCTCAGCCCCTTCAAGACCCCAGGGCTCCCCCAACCGCGCTGCACAGATCCTGCCCTGACCATAGTCACCACGTTGATCCCCACGTTGAGCAAGATGAAGCTGACCGGGATCAGAAGAATTGAGTATCCTTGCTCCTGGCATTTCCTGGGGATGGGGCCAGTGAACGGCTCGGCTCGGTAGTAGTGTCGCTCACCCATGGCCGTTGGTCCCAGGACTGCCTGGGCCCCCTGCCCTCCAGTTTTAACTGGGAGCCAGACTGGGTCATAATGGGGCAGGTGTTGAGGTCACAGTGAGGGAGGGGGATGAAAGAAAAGGGGGGCCCAGAGTGGCATTCCCTGGTAACCAGGGTCAGGTAAGCTGAGCCTGGACAGTCAAACAGGGCCCGGTGGCCGGCATACATCCCCTCGAGCGGTCATTCATTCGCTCACCGCCCGCTGACTCACTTGTTCAAATGACACATTGCGTCTCTTGGCCCCTCTTGAGACTAGGAAGACCTTGGCCTCAGAGGCCTGCTGAAGGCCTGGCTGGAGTCCAGAGCCTCAGCCTTCTTCATGCCCTTCACTGGGCCTGGAGCTGGACCTGCCCAGATGTGGAACCTCCCAGTTTGGAAGCAACTTCTTGTATGAGGCTCTCTGTGGACAGGGACAGCTGAGACACAGAGGAGGTGCCCAGAGACCAGGGGTTTGGAGTCTGCAGCTGCAGATGTACTTAGTGCATGGTATAGGACCAGGAGGGGCCTGCTGGCAGAACTGTGGCCACTAAACCAAAGGGAACCTCAGGCCAAGAAGGGGACACTGGCTTCTTATTGCAGGAAGCCAAGCGCAGGGACCCAGGCTGGCAGAAGGAGTGGCGCTTCCAAGCCACAGACCACCAATGTTTCCTGGACTCTGGCGCTCTTTATTCCTCTCTCCATGCCCTGCCGCCCCCTGCCCCTGCCCCTGCCCCCATTTGCTGCTGGTAAGTTCATTTTCCCAGTCTGGCTCCCGTGCAGAGAGGGCCTGGAGGCCGAGGTGGAAGGTAGCAGCGAGTTGGCCCGCGCTTGGCCCTCCTGCGGTTGCCGCTTCAGCACCAGACTGTCATACAGCTGGTAGTTGGCATTGCCTCCCGGGTTCCGGCTGAGTGGCATGAAGGTGGGCGGGGGTGGAGGGTGCTCGGTAGCCTGGACGTCGGGCAGGAGGTGAGAGGGGCGGAGGAGCAGCGCTGAGCTGGGAGCCGGGGCCCGCTGGTCCGAGGCCTCGGCCAGTACCGTGAGGGAGGCGGAGGTGGCCACAGGGCGCCGCAAGGGCGGGATCTCAGCCCATTCGGCCGCCGGGTGCCGCACCTCGTGGGGATCGCGGGAGTAATCCAAGTGTCCCGTGGAGGGGTGCAGGCTGCAGTTGGACTCGCTGTGAGCACAGCTGGGGAGGCTACGTCTGTGGGCCGGTGGGGTGTTGCGCTACCAGGCTTCGGGCCGGTAGCCCGGAGGCACCAGAGCGGATGGAGGCTCAGAGCCCTCCAGACCCAGACTCCGCCGCGGGCCCAGTTGCCGTCCTTTTGGCCCGTGAGCCCCTCGACCTGCACCTGGCCGCCCCCACCGGCGCCCAGCCCCGGCGCCGCCACCTGTGTGCCGGTGTGTCCCTCCACAGCTCCCTCCGACAAAAGCCCCCCCACCACCACCCCGCCCCTCTGGCGTGTCACCGCGGCCGGGTGCGGGAGCGGGATGGAGGGCAGGGGCCGCTTCCCCGGGCCTGCCGGCCACCAGGGGCGGGGTCCTGAGCTCGGCGGGGGGTGTGGGGCAGGGGTGGCCTTGCCGGGGCTGAGGGGCCGTGGCGACTCAATGGTGGCTCCCAGTGGCTTCGGGCCAGCTGCTGTCGGGCAGGAGGGCCGGCCCGGGCTGTGGTCGGGCTGCGCCTAGCGCCGCGTGGGCGGGCAGGGCCGATGCCCAAGGGACCGCGGGCCCCGGGCCCTGAAGCCTCCGGGGCCACGTCCCTGTGAGCGACGTGCGGGATCTTGGGCGGGGCGCCAAGCGCCGAAGGCTTTGCTGGGTCACGGCCGCCCTGGGCTGGGAGGTGGTCGCCAAACCCTCCGCCGCCGCCCGATACCCGAGACCTCCGTTGCCCCTGCCTGGGCGGGCGAGGGGGCCCTGCCGGAGCGGGCGGGCCGCCAGGCTGGCGTTAAGGCGCCAGCGCCTGCGAAACTGGGCCTCAAGAGGCAGCCCGCGGCCCCCGCCCCCATCTACGGCCATATCACCCTGAACGCGCCCGATCTTGTCTGATCTCGGAAGCTAAGCAGGGTCGGGCCTGGTTAGTACTTGGATGGGAGACCGCCTGGGAATACCGGGTGCTGTAGGCTTTTTGCCTCCCGCTCCGCCCGCCTTCTCCTTTACTCGCCCGCGGCGGGGGGGCCGCCGGCTCCGCCCCCGCCGAGCCCCGCTGCAGGCAGGAGTCAAGGTGGTTTGCCTGCCCGAGCAGGAAGCTTGGGCGATGGCAGAAGCGGGAAGAAACTCTTGAGCACAGGTTCTTGGGATCCACGGAGCAGCGCATGCACATGCGATGGCTGCCTACACAGCTGGCTTGCTTGTCTGTGGGGAAAGGCGAGATGGGTCAGGGCCTGGGTTCCTGAGGGGCTGAGAATCAAGGCAGGGATAGAAGAAAGGGGACAGGCCCACATCCCCTGAACCCACGCCGGCGCCCACTCACCTTTGTGGAAAATACGATTGAAAAGTGCCCGCAAGAATCTCTTCAGATGCCTCCAGAGTTGAGGGAAGAAGGGGAGGGGCGAGGCCGGGAGCAGGGTGAGCCCTGAAATCCAACCCTTGTCCGGTCACACCCCAGCAGCCCTCCCACCTCAGCCCCTTCAAGACCCCAGGGCTCCCCCAACCGCGCTGCACAGATCCTGCCCTGACCATAGTCACCACGTTGATCCCCACGTTGAGCAAGATGAAGCTGACCGGGATCAGAAGAATTGAGTATCCTTGCTCCTGGCATTTCCTGGGGATGGGGCCAGTGAACGGCTCGGCTCGGTAGTAGTGTCGCTCACCCATGGCCGTTGGTCCCAGGACTGCCTGGGCCCCCTGCCCTCCAGTTTTAACTGGGAGCCAGACTGGGTCATAATGGGGCAGGTGTTGAGGTCACAGTGAGGGAGGGGGATGAAAGAAAAGGGGGGCCCAGAGTGGCATTCCCTGGTAACCAGGGTCAGGTAAGCTGAGCCTGGACAGTCAAACAGGGCCCGGTGGCCGGCATACATCCCCTCGAGCGGTCATTCATTCGCTCACCGCCCGCTGACTCACTTGTTCAAATGACACATTGCGTCTCTTGGCCCCTCTTGAGACTAGGAAGACCTTGGCCTCAGAGGCCTGCTGAAGGCCTGGCTGGAGTCCAGAGCCTCAGCCTTCTTCATGCCCTTCACTGGGCCTGGAGCTGGACCTGCCCAGATGTGGAACCTCCCAGTTTGGAAGCAACTTCTTGTATGAGGCTCTCTGTGGACAGGGACAGCTGAGACACAGAGGAGGTGCCCAGAGACCAGGGGTTTGGAGTCTGCAGCTGCAGATGTACTTAGTGCATGGTATAGGACCAGGAGGGGCCTGCTGGCAGAACTGTGGCCACTAAACCAAAGGGAACCTCAGGCCAAGAAGGGGACACTGGCTTCTTATTGCAGGAAGCCAAGCGCAGGGACCCAGGCTGGCAGAAGGAGTGGCGCTTCCAAGCCACAGACCACCAATGTTTCCTGGACTCTGGCGCTCTTTATTCCTCTCTCCATGCCCTGCCGCCCCCTGCCCCTGCCCCTGCCCCCATTTGCTGCTGGTAAGTTCATTTTCCCAGTCTGGCTCCCGTGCAGAGAGGGCCTGGAGGCCGAGGTGGAAGGTAGCAGCGAGTTGGCCCGCGCTTGGCCCTCCTGCGGTTGCCGCTTCAGCACCAGACTGTCATACACCTGGTAGTTGGCATTGCCTCCCGGGTTCCGGCTGAGTGGCATGAAGGTGGGCGGGGGTGGAGGGTGCTCGGTAGCCTGGACGTCGGGCAGGAGGTGAGAGGGGCGGAGGAGCAGCGCTGAGCTGGGAGCCGGGGCCCGCTGGTCCGAGGCCTCGGCCAGTACCGTGAGGGAGGCGGAGGTGGCCACAGGGCGCCGCAAGGGCGGGATCTCAGCCCATTCGGCCGCCGGGTGCCGCACCTCGTGGGGATCGCGGGAGTAATCCAAGTGTCCCGTGGAGGGGTGCAGGCTGCAGTTGGACTCGCTGTGAGCACAGCTGGGGAGGCTACGTCTGTGGGCCGGTGGGGTGTTGCGCTACCAGGCTTCGGGCCGGTAGCCCGGAGGCACCAGAGCGGATGGAGGCTCAGAGCCCTACAGACCCAGACTCCGCCGCGGGCCCAGTTGCCGTCCTTTTGGCCCGTGAGCCCCTCGACCTGCACCTGGCCGCCCCCACCGGCGCCCAGCCCCGGCGCCGCCACCTGTGTGCCGGTGTGTCCCTCCACAGCTCCCTCCGACAAAAGCCCCCCCACCACCACCCCGCCCCTCTGGCGTGTCACCGCGGCCGGGTGCGGGAGCGGGATGGAGGGCAGGGGCCGCTTCCCCGGGCCTGCCGGCCACCAGGGGCGGGGTCCTGAGCTCGGCGGGGGGTGTGGGGCAGGGGTGGCCTTGCCGGGGCTGAGGGGCCGTGGCGACTCAATGGTGGCTCCCAGTGGCTTCGGGCCAGCTGCTGTCGGGCAGGAGGGCCGGCCCGGGCTGTGGTCGGGCTGCGCCTAGCGCCGCGTGGGCGGGCAGGGCCGATGCCCAAGGGACCGCGGGCCCCGGGCCCTGAAGCCTCCGGGGCCACGTCCCTGTGAGCGACGTGCGGGATCTTGGGCGGGGCGCCAAGCGCCCAAGGCTTTGCTGGGTCACGGCCGCCCTGGGCTGGGAGGTGGTCGCCAAACCCTCCGCCGCCGCCCGATACCCGAGACCTCCGTTGCCCCTGCCTGGGCGGGCGAGGGGGCCCTGCCGGAGCGGGCGGGCCGCCAGGCTGGCGTTAAGGCGCCAGCGCCTGCGAAACTGGGCCTCAAGAGGCAGCCCGCGGCCCCCGCCCCCATCTACGGCCATATCACCCTGAACGCGCCCGATCTTGTCTGATCTCGGAAGCTAAGCAGGGTCGGGCCTGGTTAGTACTTGGATGGGAGACCGCCTGGGAATACCGGGTGCTGTAGGCTTTTTGCCTCCCGCTCCGCCCGCCTTCTCCTTTACTCGCCCGCGGCGGGGGGGCCGCCGGCTCCGCCCCCGCCGAGCCCCGCTGCAGGCAGGAGTCAAGGTGGTTTGCCTGCCCGAGCAGGAAGCTTGGGCGATGGCAGAAGCGGGAAGAAACTCTTGAGCACAGGTTCTTGGGATCCACGGAGCAGCGCATGCACATGCGATGGCTGCCTACACAGCTGGCTTGCTTGTCTGTGGGGAAAGGCGAGATGGGTCAGGGCCTGGGTTCCTGAGGGGCTGAGAATCAAGGCAGGGATAGAAGAAAGGGGACAGGCCCACATCCCCTGAACCCACGCCGGCGCCCACTCACCTTTGTGGAAAATACGATTGAAAAGTGCCCGCAAGAATCTCTTCAGATGCCTCCAGAGTTGAGGGAAGAAGGGGAGGGGCGAGGCCGGGAGCAGGGTGAGCCCTGAAATCCAACCCTTGTCCGGTCACACCCCAGCAGCCCTCCCACCTCAGCCCCTTCAAGACCCCAGGGCTCCCCCAACCGCGCTGCACAGATCCTGCCCTGACCATAGTCACCACGTTGATCCCCACGTTGAGCAAGATGAAGCTGACCGGGATCAGAAGAATTGAGTATCCTTGCTCCTGGCATTTCCTGGGGATGGGGCCAGTGAACGGCTCGGCTCGGTAGTAGTGTCGCTCACCCATGGCCGTTGGTCCCAGGACTGCCTGGGCCCCCTGCCCTCCAGTTTTAACTGGGAGCCAGACTGGGTCATAATGGGGCAGGTGTTGAGGTCACAGTGAGGGAGGGGGATGAAAGAAAAGGGGGGCCCAGAGTGGCATTCCCTGGTAACCAGGGTCAGGTAAGCTGAGCCTGGACAGTCAAACAGGGCCCGGTGGCCGGCATACATCCCCTCGAGCGGTCATTCATTCGCTCACCGCCCGCTGACTCACTTGTTCAAATGACACATTGCGTCTCTTGGCCCCTCTTGAGACTAGGAAGACCTTGGCCTCAGAGGCCTGCTGAAGGCCTGGCTGGAGTCCAGAGCCTCAGCCTTCTTCATGCCCTTCACTGGGCCTGGAGCTGGACCTGCCCAGATGTGGAACCTCCCAGTTTGGAAGCAACTTCTTGTATGAGGCTCTCTGTGGACAGGGACAGCTGAGACACAGAGGAGGTGCCCAGAGACCAGGGGTTTGGAGTCTGCAGCTGCAGATGTACTTAGTGCATGGTATAGGACCAGGAGGGGCCTGCTGGCAGAACTGTGGCCACTAAACCAAAGGGAACCTCAGGCCAAGAAGGGGACACTGGCTTCTTATTGCAGGAAGCCAAGCGCAGGGACCCAGGCTGGCAGAAGGAGTGGCGCTTCCAAGCCACAGACCACCAATGTTTCCTGGACTCTGGCGCTCTTTATTCCTCTCTCCATGCCCTGCCGCCCCCTGCCCCTGCCCCTGCCCCCATTTGCTGCTGGTAAGTTCATTTTCCCAGTCTGGCTCCCGTGCAGAGAGGGCCTGGAGGCCGAGGTGGAAGGTAGCAGCGAGTTGGCCCGCGCTTGGCCCTCCTGCGGTTGCCGCTTCAGCACCAGACTGTCATACACCTGGTAGTTGGCATTGCCTCCCGGGTTCCGGCTGAGTGGCATGAAGGTGGGCGGGGGTGGAGGGTGCTCGGTAGCCTGGACGTCGGGCAGGAGGTGAGAGGGGCGGAGGAGCAGCGCTGAGCTGGGAGCCGGGGCCCGCTGGTCCGAGGCCTCGGCCAGTACCGTGAGGGAGGCGGAGGTGGCCACAGGGCGCCGCAAGGGCGGGATCTCAGCCCATTCGGCCGCCGGGTGCCGCACCTCGTGGGGATCGCGGGAGTAATCCAAGTGTCCCGTGGAGGGGTGCAGGCTGCAGTTGGACTCGCTGTGAGCACAGCTGGGGAGGCTACGTCTGTGGGCCGGTGGGGTGTTGCGCTACCAGGCTTCGGGCCGGTAGCCCGGAGGCACCAGAGCGGATGGAGGCTCAGAGCCCTACAGACCCAGACTCCGCCGCGGGCCCAGTTGCCGTCCTTTTGGCCCGTGAGCCCCTCGACCTGCACCTGGCCGCCCCCACCGGCGCCCAGCCCCGGCGCCGCCACCTGTGTGCCGGTGTGTCCCTCCACAGCTCCCTCCGACAAAAGCCCCCCCACCACCACCCCGCCCCTCTGGCGTGTCACCGCGGCCGGGTGCGGGAGCGGGATGGAGGGCAGGGGCCGCTTCCCCGGGCCTGCCGGCCACCAGGGGCGGGGTCCTGAGCTCGGCGGGGGGTGTGGGGCAGGGGTGGCCTTGCCGGGGCTGAGGGGCCGTGGCGACTCAATGGTGGCTCCCAGTGGCTTCGGGCCAGCTGCTGTCGGGCAGGAGGGCCGGCCCGGGCTGTGGTCGGGCTGCGCCTAGCGCCGCGTGGGCGGGCAGGGCCGATGCCCAAGGGACCGCGGGCCCCGGGCCCTGAAGCCTCCGGGGCCACGTCCCTGTGAGCGACGTGCGGGATCTTGGGCGGGGCGCCAAGCGCCCAAGGCTTTGCTGGGTCACGGCCGCCCTGGGCTGGGAGGTGGTCGCCAAACCCTCCGCCGCCGCCCGATACCCGAGACCTCCGTTGCCCCTGCCTGGGCGGGCGAGGGGGCCCTGCCGGAGCGGGCGGGCCGCCAGGCTGGCGTTAAGGCGCCAGCGCCTGCGAAACTGGGCCTCAAGAGGCAGCCCGCGGCCCCCGCCCCCATCTACGGCCATATCACCCTGAACGCGCCCGATCTTGTCTGATCTCGGAAGCTAAGCAGGGTCGGGCCTGGTTAGTACTTGGATGGGAGACCGCCTGGGAATACCGGGTGCTGTAGGCTTTTTGCCTCCCGCTCCGCCCGCCTTCTCCTTTACTCGCCCGCGGCGGGGGGGCCGCCGGCTCCGCCCCCGCCGAGCCCCGCTGCAGGCAGGAGTCAAGGTGGTTTGCCTGCCCGAGCAGGAAGCTTGGGCGATGGCAGAAGCGGGAAGAAACTCTTGAGCACAGGTTCTTGGGATCCACGGAGCAGCGCATGCACATGCGATGGCTGCCTACACAGCTGGCTTGCTTGTCTGTGGGGAAAGGCGAGATGGGTCAGGGCCTGGGTTCCTGAGGGGCTGAGAATCAAGGCAGGGATAGAAGAAAGGGGACAGGCCCACATCCCCTGAACCCACGCCGGCGCCCACTCACCTTTGTGGAAAATACGATTGAAAAGTGCCCGCAAGAATCTCTTCAGATGCCTCCAGAGTTGAGGGAAGAAGGGGAGGGGCGAGGCCGGGAGCAGGGTGAGCCCTGAAATCCAACCCTTGTCCGGTCACACCCCAGCAGCCCTCCCACCTCAGCCCCTTCAAGACCCCAGGGCTCCCCCAACCGCGCTGCACAGATCCTGCCCTGACCATAGTCACCACGTTGATCCCCACGTTGAGCAAGATGAAGCTGACCGGGATCAGAAGAATTGAGTATCCTTGCTCCTGGCATTTCCTGGGGATGGGGCCAGTGAACGGCTCGGCTCGGTAGTAGTGTCGCTCACCCATGGCCGTTGGTCCCAGGACTGCCTGGGCCCCCTGCCCTCCAGTTTTAACTGGGAGCCAGACTGGGTCATAATGGGGCAGGTGTTGAGGTCACAGTGAGGGAGGGGGATGAAAGAAAAGGGGGGCCCAGAGTGGCATTCCCTGGTAACCAGGGTCAGGTAAGCTGAGCCTGGACAGTCAAACAGGGCCCGGTGGCCGGCATACATCCCCTCGAGCGGTCATTCATTCGCTCACCGCCCGCTGACTCACTTGTTCAAATGACACATTGCGTCTCTTGGCCCCTCTTGAGACTAGGAAGACCTTGGCCTCAGAGGCCTGCTGAAGGCCTGGCTGGAGTCCAGAGCCTCAGCCTTCTTCATGCCCTTCACTGGGCCTGGAGCTGGACCTGCCCAGATGTGGAACCTCCCAGTTTGGAAGCAACTTCTTGTATGAGGCTCTCTGTGGACAGGGACAGCTGAGACACAGAGGAGGTGCCCAGAGACCAGGGGTTTGGAGTCTGCAGCTGCAGATGTACTTAGTGCATGGTATAGGACCAGGAGGGGCCTGCTGGCAGAACTGTGGCCACTAAACCAAAGGGAACCTCAGGCCAAGAAGGGGACACTGGCTTCTTATTGCAGGAAGCCAAGCGCAGGGACCCAGGCTGGCAGAAGGAGTGGCGCTTCCAAGCCACAGACCACCAATGTTTCCTGGACTCTGGCGCTCTTTATTCCTCTCTCCATGCCCTGCCGCCCCCTGCCCCTGCCCCTGCCCCCATTTGCTGCTGGTAAGTTCATTTTCCCAGTCTGGCTCCCGTGCAGAGAGGGCCTGGAGGCCGAGGTGGAAGGTAGCAGCGAGTTGGCCCGCGCTTGGCCCTCCTGCGGTTGCCGCTTCAGCACCAGACTGTCATACACCTGGTAGTTGGCATTGCCTCCCGGGTTCCGGCTGAGTGGCATGAAGGTGGGCGGGGGTGGAGGGTGCTCGGTAGCCTGGAGGTCGGGCAGGAGGTGAGAGGGGCGGAGGAGCAGCGCTGAGCTGGGAGCCGGGGCCCGCTGGTCCGAGGCCTCGGCCAGTACCGTGAGGGAGGCGGAGGTGGCCACAGGGCGCCGCAAGGGCGGGATCTCAGCCCATTCGGCCGCCGGGTGCCGCACCTCGTGGGGATCGCGGGAGTAATCCAAGTGTCCCGTGGAGGGGTGCAGGCTGCAGTTGGACTCGCTGTGAGCACAGCTGGGGAGGCTACGTCTGTGGGCCGGTGGGGTGTTGCGCTACCAGGCTTCGGGCCGGTAGCCCGGAGGCACCAGAGCGGATGGAGGCTCAGAGCCCTACAGACCCAGACTCCGCCGCGGGCCCAGTTGCCGTCCTTTTGGCCCGTGAGCCCCTCGACCTGCACCTGGCCGCCCCCACCGGCGCCCAGCCCCGGTGCCGCCACCTGTGTGCCGGTGTGTCCCTCCACAGCTCCCTCCGACAAAAGCCCCCCCACCACCACCCCGCCCCTCTGGCGTGTCACCGCGGCCGGGTGCGGGAGCGGGATGGAGGGCAGGGGCCGCTTCCCCGGGCCTGCCGGCCACCAGGGGCGGGGTCCTGAGCTCGGCGGGGGGTGTGGGGCAGGGGTGGCCTTGCCGGGGCTGAGGGGCCGTGGCGACTCAATGGTGGCTCCCAGTGGCTTCGGGCCAGCTGCTGTCGGGCAGGAGGGCCGGCCCGGGCTGTGGTCGGGCTGCGCCTAGCGCCGCGTGGGCGGGCAGGGCCGATGCCCAAGGGACCGCGGGCCCCGGGCCCTGAAGCCTCCGGGGCCACGTCCCTGTGAGCGACGTGCGGGATCTTGGGCGGGGCGCCAAGCGCCGAAGGCTTTGCTGGGTCACGGCCGCCCTGGGCTGGGAGGTGGTCGCCAAACCCTCCGCCGCCGCCCGATACCCGAGACCTCCGTTGCCCCTGCCTGGGCGGGCGAGGGGGCCCTGCCGGAGCGGGCGGGCCGCCAGGCTGGCGTTAAGGCGCCAGCGCCTGCGAAACTGGGCCTCAAGAGGCAGCCCGCGGCCCCCGCCCCCATCTACGGCCATATCACCCTGAACGCGCCCGATCTTGTCTGATCTCGGAAGCTAAGCAGGGTCGGGCCTGGTTAGTACTTGGATGGGAGACCGCCTGGGAATACCGGGTGCTGTAGGCTTTTTGCCTCCCGCTCCGCCCGCCTTCTCCTTTACTCGCCCGCGGCGGGGGGGCCGCCGGCTCCGCCCCCGCCGAGCCCCGCTGCAGGCAGGAGTCAAGGTGGTTTGCCTGCCCGAGCAGGAAGCTTGGGCGATGGCAGAAACGGGAAGAAACTCTTGAGCACAGGTTCTTGGGATCCACGGAGCAGCGCATGCACATGCGATGGCTGCCTACACAGCTGGCTTGCTTGTCTGTGGGGAAAGGCGAGATGGGTCAGGGCCTGGGTTCCTGAGGGGCTGAGAATCAAGGCAGGGATAGAAGAAAGGGGACAGGCCCACATCCCCTGAACCCACGCCGGCGCCCACTCACCTTTGTGGAAAATACGATTGAAAAGTGCCCGCAAGAATCTCTTCAGATGCCTCCAGAGTTGAGGGAAGAAGGGGAGGGGCGAGGCCGGGAGCAGGGTGAGCCCTGAAATCCAACCCTTGTCCGGTCACACCCCAGCAGCCCTCCCACCTCAGCCCCTTCAAGACCCCAGGGCTCCCCCAACCGCGCTGCACAGATCCTGCCCTGACCATAGTCACCACGTTGATCCCCACGTTGAGCAAGATGAAGCTGACCGGGATCAGAAGAATTGAGTATCCTTGCTCCTGGCATTTCCTGGGGATGGGGCCAGTGAACGGCTCGGCTCGGTAGTAGTGTCGCTCACCCATGGCCGTTGGTCCCAGGACTGCCTGGGCCCCCTGCCCTCCAGTTTTAACTGGGAGCCAGACTGGGTCATAATGGGGCAGGTGTTGAGGTCACAGTGAGGGAGGGGGATGAAAGAAAAGGGGGGCCCAGAGTGGCATTCCCTGGTAACCAGGGTCAGGTAAGCTGAGCCTGGACAGTCAAACAGGGCCCGGTGGCCGGCATACATCCCCTCGAGCGGTCATTCATTCGCTCACCGCCCGCTGACTCACTTGTTCAAATGACACATTGCGTCTCTTGGCCCCTCTTGAGACTAGGAAGACCTTGGCCTCAGAGGCCTGCTGAAGGCCTGGCTGGAGTCCAGAGCCTCAGCCTTCTTCATGCCCTTCACTGGGCCTGGAGCTGGACCTGCCCAGATGTGGAACCTCCCAGTTTGGAAGCAACTTCTTGTATGAGGCTCTCTGTGGACAGGGACAGCTGAGACACAGAGGAGGTGCCCAGAGACCAGGGGTTTGGAGTCTGCAGCTGCAGATGTACTTAGTGCATGGTATAGGACCAGGAGGGGCCTGCTGGCAGAACTGTGGCCACTAAACCAAAGGGAACCTCAGGCCAAGAAGGGGACACTGGCTTCTTATTGCAGGAAGCCAAGCGCAGGGACCCAGGCTGGCAGAAGGAGTGGCGCTTCCAAGCCACAGACCACCAATGTTTCCTGGACTCTGGCGCTCTTTATTCCTCTCTCCATGCCCTGCCGCCCCCTGCCCCTGCCCCCATTTGCTGCTGGTAAGTTCATTTTCCCAGTCTGGCTCCCGTGCAGAGAGGGCCTGGAGGCCGAGGTGGAAGGTAGCAGCGAGTTGGCCCGCGCTTGGCCCTCCTGCGGTTGCCGCTTCAGCACCAGACTGTCATACACCTGGTAGTTGGCATTGCCTCCCGGGTTCCGGCTGAGTGGCATGAAGGTGGGCGGGGGTGGAGGGTGCTCGGTAGCCTGGACGTCGGGCAGGAGGTGAGAGGGGCGGAGGAGCAGCGCTGAGCTGGGAGCCGGGGCCCGCTGGTCCGAGGCCTCGGCCAGTACCGTGAGGGAGGCGGAGGTGGCCACAGGGCGCCGCAAGGGCAGGATCTCAGCCCATTCGGCCGCCGGGTGCCGCACCTCGTGGGGATCGCGGGAGTAATCCAAGTGTCCCGTGGAGGGGTGCAGGCTGCAGTTGGACTCGCTGTGAGCACAGCTGGGGAGGCTACGTCTGTGGGCCGGTGGGGTGTTGCGCTACCAGGCTTCGGGCCGGTAGCCCGGAGGCACCAGAGCGGATGGAGGCTCAGAGCCCTCCAGACCCAGACTCCGCCGCGGGCCCAGTTGCCGTCCTTTCGGCCCGTGAGCCCCTCGACCTGCACCTGGCCGCCCCCACCGGCGCCCAGCCCCGGCGCCGCCACCTGTGTGCCGGTGTGTCCCTCCACAGCTCCCTCCGACAAAAGCCCCCCCACCACCACCCCGCCCCTCTGGCGTGTCACCGCGGCCGGGTGCGGGAGCGGGATGGAGGGCAGGGTCCGCTTCCCCGGGCCTGCCGGCCACCAGGGGCGGGGTCCTGAGCTCGGCGGGGTGTGTGGGGCAGGGGTGGCCTTGCCGGGGCTGAGGGGCCGTGGCGACTCAATGGTGGCTCCCAGTGGCTTCGGGCCAGCTGCTGTCGGGCAGGAGGGCCGGCCCGGGCTGTGGTCGGGCTGCGCCTAGCGCCGCGTGGGCGGGCAGGGCCGATGCCCAAGGGACCGCGGGCCCCGGGCCCTGAAGCCTCCGGGGCCACGTCCCTGTGAGCGACGTGCGGGATCTTGGGCGGGGCGCCAAGCGCCGAAGGGTTTGCTGGGTCACGGCCGCCCTGGGCTGGGAGGTGGTCGCCAAACCCTCCGCCGCCGCCCGATACCCGAGACCTCCGTTCCCCCTGCCGGGGCGGGCGGGCCGCCAGGCTGGCGTTAAGGCGCCAGCGCCTGCGAAACTGGGCCTCAAGAGGCAGCCAGCGGACCCCGCCCCCGTCTACGGCCATACCACCCTGAACGCGCCCGATCTCGTCTGATCTCGGAAGCTAAGCAGGGTCGGGCCTGGTTAGTACTTGGATGGGAGACCGCCTGGGAATACCGGGTGCTGTAGGCTTTTTGCCTCCCGCTCCGCCCGCCTTCTCCTTTACTCGCCCGCGGCGGGGGCCGCCGGCTCCGCCCCCGCCGGGCCCCGCTGCAGGCCCCACCTCCTCAGGCCCCTCCCACCACGGCGCGCGCCGGCGGGGGCGCTCCCCGCCGGCCCGGCCGGCCAGGCGGCCAGAAGGCGGCCCTGGAAGGCAGCCGCACCCCAGACGCTCCCGGGGCGGCTGGCCCGGACCCAGACTCCGCCGCGGGCCCAGTTGCCGTCCTTTCGGCCCGCGAGCCCCTCGACCTGCACCTGGCCGCCCCCACCGGCGCCGACACCTGTGTGCCGGTGTGTCCCTCCACAGCTCCCTCCGACAAAAGCCCCCCCACCACCACCCCGCCCCTCTGGCGTGTCACCGCGGCCGGGTGCGGGAGCGGGATGGAGGGCAGGGGCCGCTTCCCCGGGCCTGCCGGCCACCAGGGGCGGGGTCCTGAGCTCGGCGGGGGGTGTGGGGCAGGGGTGGCCTTGCCGGGGCTGAGGGGCCGTGGCGACTCAATGGTGGCTCCCAGTGGCTTCGGGCCAGCTGCTGTCGGGCAGGAGGGCCGGCCCGGGCTGTGGCCGGGCTGCGCCTAGCGCCGCGTGGGCGGGCTGGGCTGATGCCCAAGGGACCGCGGGCCCCGGGCCTTGAAGCCTCCGGGGCCACGTCCCTGTGAGCGACGTGCGGGATCTTGGGCGGGGCGCCAAGCGCCGAAGGGTTTGCTGGGTCACGGCCGCCCTGGGCTGGGAGGTGGTCGCCAAACCCTCCGCCGCCGCCTGATACCCGAGACCTCCGTTCCCCCTGCCGGGGCGGGCGGGCCGCCAGGCTGGCGTTAGGGCGCCAGCGCCAGCGAAACTGGGCCTCTAGAGGCCGCCCGCGGCCCCCGCCCCCGTCTACGGCCATACCACCCTGAACGCGCCCGATCTCGTCTGATCTCGGAAGCTAAGCAGGGTCGGGCCTGGTTAGTACTTGGATGGGAGACCGCCTGGGAATACCGGGTGCTGTAGGCTTTTTGCCTCCCGCTCCACCCGCCTTCTCCTTTACTCGCCCGCGGCGGGGGGGCCGCCGGCTCCGCCCCCGCCGAGCCCCGCTGCAGGCAGGAGTCAAGGTGGTTTGCCTGCCCGAGCAGGAAGCTTGGGCGATGGCAGAAGCGGGAAGAAACTCTTGAGCACAGGTTCTTGGGATCCACGGAGCAGCGCATGCACATGCGATGGCTGCCTACACAGCTGGCTTGCTTGTCTGTGGGGAAAGGCGAGATGGGTCAGGGCCTGGGTTCCTGAGGGGCTGAGAATCAAGGCAGGGATAGAAGAAAGGGGACAGGCCCACATCCCCTGAACCCACGCCGGCGCCCACTCACCTTTGTGGAAAATACGATTGAAAAGTGCCCGCAAGAATCTCTTCAGATGCCTCCAGAGTTGAGGGAAGAAGGGGAGGGGCGAGGCCGGGAGCAGGGTGAGCCCTGAAATCCAACCCTTGTCCGGTCACACCCCAGCAGCCCTCCCACCTCAGCCCCTTCAAGACCCCAGGGCTCCCCCAACCGCGCTGCACAGATCCTGCCCTGACCATAGTCACCACGTTGATCCCCACGTTGAGCAAGATGAAGCTGACCGGGATCAGAAGAATTGAGTATCCTTGCTCCTGGCATTTCCTGGGGATGGGGCCAGTGAACGGCTCGGCTCGGTAGTAGTGTCGCTCACCCATGGCCGTTGGTCCCAGGACTGCCTGGGCCCCCTGCCCTCCAGTTTTAACTGGGAGCCAGACTGGGTCATAATGGGGCAGGTGTTGAGGTCACAGTGAGGGAGGGGGATGAAAGAAAAGGGGGGCCCAGAGTGGCATTCCCTGGTAACCAGGGTCAGGTAAGCTGAGCCTGGACAGTCAAACAGGGCCCGGTGGCCGGCATACATCCCCTCGAGCGGTCATTCATTCGCTCACCGCCCGCTGACTCACTTGTTCAAATGACACATTGCGTCTCTTGGCCCCTCTTGAGACTAGGAAGACCTTGGCCTCAGAGGCCTGCTGAAGGCCTGGCTGGAGTCCAGAGCCTCAGCCTTCTTCATGCCCTTCACTGGGCCTGGAGCTGGACCTGCCCAGATGTGGAACCTCCCAGTTTGGAAGCAACTTCTTGTATGAGGCTCTCTGTGGACAGGGACAGCTGAGACACAGAGGAGGTGCCCAGAGACCAGGGGTTTGGAGTCTGCAGCTGCAGATGTACTTAGTGCATGGTATAGGACCAGGAGGGGCCTGCTGGCAGAACTGTGGCCACTAAACCAAAGGGAACCTCAGGCCAAGAAGGGGACACTGGCTTCTTATTGCAGGAAGCCAAGCGCAGGGACCCAGGCTGGCAGAAGGAGTGGCGCTTCCAAGCCACAGACCACCAATGTTTCCTGGACTCTGGCGCTCTTTATTCCTCTCTCCATGCCCTGCCGCCCCCTGCCCCTGCCCCCATTTGCTGCTGGTAAGTTCATTTTCCCAGTCTGGCTCCCGTGCAGAGAGGGCCTGGAGGCCGAGGTGGAAGGTAGCAGCGAGTTGGCCCGCGCTTGGCCCTCCTGCGGTTGCCGCTTCAGCACCAGACTGTCATACACCTGGTAGTTGGCATTGCCTCCCGGGTTCCGGCTGAGTGGCATGAAGGTGGGCGGGGGTGGAGGGTGCTCGGTAGCCTGGACGTCGGGCAGGAGGTGAGAGGGGCGGAGGAGCAGCGCTGAGCTGGGAGCCGGGGCCCGCTGGTCCGAGGCCTCGGCCAGTACCGTGAGGGAGGCGGAGGTGGCCACAGGGCGCCGCAAGGGCAGGATCTCAGCCCATTCGGCCGCCGGGTGCCGCACCTCGTGGGGATCGCGGGAGTAATCCAAGTGTCCCGTGGAGGGGTGCAGGCTGCGGTTGGACTCGCTGTGAGCACAGCTGGGGAGGCTACGTCTGTGGGCCGGTGGGGTGTTGCGCTACCAGGCTTCGGGCCGGTAGCCCGGAGGCACCAGAGCGGATGGAGGCTCAGAGCCCTCCAGACCCAGACTCCGCCGCGGGCCCAGTTGCCGTCCTTTCGGCCCGTGAGCCCCTCGACCTGCACCTGGCCGCCCCCACCGGCGCCCAGCCCCGGCGCCGCCACCTGTGTGCCGGTGTGTCCCTCCACAGCTCCCTCCGACAAAAGCCCCCCCACCACCACCCCGCCCCTCTGGCGTGTCACCGCGGCCGGGTGCGGGAGTGGGATGGAGGGCAGGGGCCGCTTCCCCGGGCCTGCCGGCCACCAGGGGCGGGGTCCTGAGCTCGGCGGGGTGTGTGGGGCAGGGGTGGCCTTGCCGGGGCTGAGGGGCCGTGGCGACTCAATGGTGGCTCCCAGTGGCTTCGGGCCAGCTGCTGTCGGGCAGGAGGGCCGGCCCGGGCTGTGGTCGGGCTGCGCCTAGCGCCGCGTGGGCGGGCAGGGCCGATGCCCAAGGGACCACGGGCCCCGGGCCCTGAAGCCTCCGGGGCCACGTCCCTGTGAGCGACGTGCGGGATCTTGGGCGGGGCGCCAAGCGCCGAAGGGTTTGCTGGGTCACGGCCGCCCTGGGCTGGGAGGTGGTCGCCAAACCCTCCGCCGCCGCCCGATACCCGAGACCTCCGTTCCCCCTGCCGGGGCGGGCGGGCCGCCAGGCTGGCGTTAGGGCGCCAGCGCCAGCGAAACTGGGCCTCTAGAGGCCGCCCGCGGCCCCCGCCCCCGTCTACGGCCATACCACCCTGAACGCGCCCGATCTCGTCTGATCTCGGAAGCTAAGCAGGGTCGGGCCTGGTTAGTACTTGGATGGGAGACCGCCTGGGAATACCGGGTGCTGTAGGCTTTTTGCCTCCCGCTCCGCCCGCCTTCTCCTTTACTCGCCCGCGGCGGGGGCCGCCGGCTCCGCCCCCGCCGGGCCCCGCTGCAGGCCCCACCTCCTCAGGCCCCTCCCACCACGGCGCGCGCCGGCGGGGGCGGTCCCCGCCGGCCCGGCCGGCCAGGCGGCCAGAAGGCGGCCCTGGAAGGCAGCCGCACCCCAGACGCTCCCGGGGCGGCTGGCCCGGACCCAGACTCCGCCGCGGGCCCAGTTGCCGTCCTTTCGGCCCGCGAGCCCCTCGACCTGCACCTGGCCGCCCCCACCGGCGCCCAGCCCCGGCGCCGACACCTGTGTGCCGGTGTGTCCCTCCACAGCTCCCTCCGACAAAAGCCCCCCCCCCACCACCCCGCCCCTCTGGCGTGTCACCGCGGCCGGGTGCGGGAGCGGGATGGAGGGCAGGGGCCGCTTCCCCGGGCCTGCCGGCCACCAGGGGCGGGGTCCTGAGCTCGGCGGTGTGTGTGGGGCAGGGGTGGCCTTGCCGGGGCTGAGGGGCCGTGGCGACTCAATGGTGGCTCCCAGTGGCTTCGGGCCAGCTGCTGTCGGGCAGGAGGGCCGGCCCGGGCTGTGGCCGGGCTGCGCCTAGCGCCGCGTGGGCGGGCAGGGCCGATGCCCAAGGGACCGCGGGCCCCGGGCCCTGAAGCCTCCGGGGCCACGTCCCTGTGAGCGACGTGCGGGATCTTGGGCGGGGCGCCAAGCGCCGAAGGGTTTGCTGGGTCACGGCCGCCCTGGGCTGGGAGGTGGTCGCCAAACCCTCCGCCGCCGCCCGATACCCGAGACCTCCGTTCCCCCTGCCGGGGCGGGCGGGCCGCCAGGCTGGCGTTAGGGCGCCAGCGCCAGCGAAACTGGGCCTCTAGAGGCCGCCCGCGGCCCCCGCCCCCGTCTACGGCCATACCACCCTGAACGCGCCCGATCTCGTCTGATCTCGGAAGCTAAGCAGGGTCGGGCCTGGTTAGTACTTGGATGGGAGACCGCCTGGGAATACCGGGTGCTGTAGGCTTTTTGCCTCCCGCTCCACCCGCCTTCTCCTTTACTCGCCCGCGGCGGGGGGGCCGCCGGCTCCGCCCCCGCCGAGCCCCGCTGCAGGCAGGAGTCAAGGTGGTTTGCCTGCCCGAGCAGGAAGCTTGGGCGATGGCAGAAGCGGGAAGAAACTCTTGAGCACAGGTTCTTGGGATCCACGGAGCAGCGCATGCACATGCGATGGCTGCCTACACAGCTGGCTTGCTTGTCTGTGGGGAAAGGCGAGATGGGTCAGGGCCTGGGTTCCTGAGGGGCTGAGAATCAAGGCAGGGATAGAAGAAAGGGGACAGGCCCACATCCCCTGAACCCACGCCGGCGCCCACTCACCTTTGTGGAAAATACGATTGAAAAGTGCCCGCAAGAATCTCTTCAGATGCCTCCAGAGTTGAGGGAAGAAGGGGAGGGGCGAGGCCGGGAGCAGGGTGAGCCCTGAAATCCAACCCTTGTCCGGTCACACCCCAGCAGCCCTCCCACCTCAGCCCCTTCAAGACCCCAGGGCTCCCCCAACCGCGCTGCACAGATCCTGCCCTGACCATAGTCACCACGTTGATCCCCACGTTGAGCAAGATGAAGCTGACCGGGATCAGAAGAATTGAGTATCCTTGCTCCTGGCATTTCCTGGGGATGGGGCCAGTGAACGGCTCGGCTCGGTAGTAGTGTCGCTCACCCATGGCCGTTGGTCCCAGGACTGCCTGGGCCCCCTGCCCTCCAGTTTTAACTGGGAGCCAGACTGGGTCATAATGGGGCAGGTGTTGAGGTCACAGTGAGGGAGGGAGATGAAAGAAAAGGGGGGCCCAGAGTGGCATTCCCTGGTAACCAGGGTCAGGTAAGCTGAGCCTGGACAGTCAAACAGGGCCCGGTGGCCGGCATACATCCCCTCGAGCGGTCATTCATTCGCTCACCGCCCGCTGACTCACTTGTTCAAATGACACATTGCGTCTCTTGGCCCCTCTTGAGACTAGGAAGACCTTGGCCTCAGAGGCCTGCTGAAGGCCTGGCTGGAGTCCAGAGCCTCAGCCTTCTTCATGCCCTTCACTGGGCCTGGAGCTGGACCTGCCCAGATGTGGAACCTCCCAGTTTGGAAGCAACTTCTTGTATGAGGCTCTCTGTGGACAGGGACAGCTGAGACACAGAGGAGGTGCCCAGAGACCAGGGGTTTGGAGTCTGCAGCTGCAGATGTACTTAGTGCATGGTATAGGACCAGGAGGGGCCTGCTGGCAGAACTGTGGCCACTAAACCAAAGGGAACCTCAGGCCAAGAAGGGGACACTGGCTTCTTATTGCAGGAAGCCAAGCGCAGGGACCCAGGCTGGCAGAAGGAGTGGCGCTTCCAAGCCACAGACCACCAATGTTTCCTGGACTCTGGCGCTCTTTATTCCTCTCTCCATGCCCTGCCGCCCCCTGCCCCTGCCCCCATTTGCTGCTGGTAAGTTCATTTTCCCAGTCTGGCTCCCGTGCAGAGAGGGCCTGGAGGCCGAGGTGGAAGGTAGCAGCGAGTTGGCCCGCGCTTGGCCCTCCTGCGGTTGCCGCTTCAGCACCAGACTGTCATACACCTGGTAGTTGGCATTGCCTCCCGGGTTCCGGCTGAGTGGCATGAAGGTGGGCGGGGGTGGAGGGTGCTCGGTAGCCTGGACGTCGGGCAGGAGGTGAGAGGGGTGGAGGAGCAGCGCTGAGCTGGGAGCCGGGGCCCGCTGGTCCGAGGCCTCGGCCAGTACCGTGAGGGAGGCGGAGGTGGCCACAGGGCGCCGCAAGGGCAGGATCTCAGCCCATTCGGCCGCCGGGTGCCGCACCTCGTGGGGATCGCGGGAGTAATCCAAGTGTCCCGTGGAGGGGTGCAGGCTGCGGTTGGACTCGCTGTGAGCACAGCTGGGGAGGCTACGTCTGTGGGCCGGTGGGGTGTTGCGCTACCAGGCTTCGGGCCGGTAGCCCGGAGGCACCAGAGCGGATGGAGGCTCAGAGCCCTCCAGACCCAGACTCCGCCGCGGGCCCAGTTGCCGTCCTTTCGGCCCGTGAGCCCCTCGACCTGCACCTGGCCGCCCCCACCGGCGCCCAGCCCCGGCGCCGCCACCTGTGTGCCGGTGTGTCCCTCCACAGCTCCCTCTGACAAAAGCCCCCCCACCACCACCCCGCCCCTCTGGCGTGTCACCGCGGCCGGGTGCGGGAGCGGGATGGAGGGCAGGGGCCGCTTCCCCGGGCCTGCCGGCCACCAGGGGCGGGGTCCTGAGCTCGGCGGGGGGTGTGGGGCAGGGGTGGCCTTGCCGGGGCTGAGGGGCCGTGGCGACTCAATGGTGGCTCCCAGTGGCTTCGGGCCAGCTGCTGTCGGGCAGGAGGGCCGGCCCGGGCTGTGGCCGGGCTGCGCCTAGCGCCGCGTGGGCGGGCAGGGCCGATGCCCAAGGGACCGCGGGCCCCGGGCCCTGAAGCCTCCGGGGCCACGTCCCTGTGAGCGACGTGCGGGATCTTGGGCGGGGCGCCAAGCGCCGAAGGCTTTGCTGGGTCACGGCCGCCCTGGGCTGGGAGGTGGTCGCCAAACCCTCCGCCGCTGCCCGATACCCGAGACCTCCGTTGCCCCTGCCTGGGCGGGCGAGGGGGCCCTGCCGGAGCGGGCGGGCCGCCAGGCTGGCGTTAAGGCGCCAGCGCCTGCGAAACTGGGCCTCAAGAGGCAGCCCGCGGCCCCCGCCCCCGTCTACGGCCATACCACCCTGAACGCGCCCGATCTCGTCTGATCTCGGAAGCTAAGCAGGGTCGGGCCTGGTTAGTACTTGGATGGGAGACCGCCTGGGAATACCGGGTGCTGTAGGCTTTTTGCCTCCCGCTCCACCCGCCTTCTCCTTTACTCGCCCGCGGCGGGGGGGCCGCCGGCTCCGCCCCCGCCGAGCCCCGCTGCAGGCAGGAGTCAAGGTGGTTTGCCTGCCCGAGCAGGAAGCTTGGGCGATGGCAGAAGCGGGAAGAAACTCTTGAGCACAGGTTCTTGGGATCCACGGAGCAGCGCATGCACATGCGATGGCTGCCTACACAGCTGGCTTGCTTGTCTGTGGGGAAAGGCGAGATGGGTCAGGGCCTGGGTTCCTGAGGGGCTGAGAATCAAGGCAGGGATAGAAGAAAGGGGACAGGCCCACATCCCCTGAACCCACGCCGGCGCCCACTCACCTTTGTGGAAAATACGATTGAAAAGTGCCCGCAAGAATCTCTTCAGATGCCTCCAGAGTTGAGGGAAGAAGGGGAGGGGCGAGGCCGGGAGCAGGGTGAGCCCTGAAATCCAACCCTTGTCCGGTCACACCCCAGCAGCCCTCCCACCTCAGCCCCTTCAAGACCCCAGGGCTCCCCCAACCGCGCTGCACAGATCCTGCCCTGACCATAGTCACCACGTTGATCCCCACGTTGAGCAAGATGAAGCTGACCGGGATCAGAAGAATTGAGTATCCTTGCTCCTGGCATTTCCTGGGGATGGGGCCAGTGAACGGCTCGGCTCGGTAGTAGTGTCGCTCACCCATGGCCGTTGGTCCCAGGACTGCCTGGGCCCCCTGCCCTCCAGTTTTAACTGGGAGCCAGACTGGGTCATAATGGGGCAGGTGTTGAGGTCACAGTGAGGGAGGGAGATGAAAGAAAAGGGGGGCCCAGAGTGGCATTCCCTGGTAACCAGGGTCAGGTAAGCTGAGCCTGGACAGTCAAACAGGGCCCGGTGGCCGGCATACATCCCCTCGAGCGGTCATTCATTCGCTCACCGCCCGCTGACTCACTTGTTCAAATGACACATTGCGTCTCTTGGCCCCTCTTGAGACTAGGAAGACCTTGGCCTCAGAGGCCTGCTGAAGGCCTGGCTGGAGTCCAGAGCCTCAGCCTTCTTCATGCCCTTCACTGGGCCTGGAGCTGGACCTGCCCAGATGTGGAACCTCCCAGTTTGGAAGCAACTTCTTGTATGAGGCTCTCTGTGGACAGGGACAGCTGAGACACAGAGGAGGTGCCCAGAGACCAGGGGTTTGGAGTCTGCAGCTGCAGATGTACTTAGTGCATGGTATAGGACCAGGAGGGGCCTGCTGGCAGAACTGTGGCCACTAAACCAAAGGGAACCTCAGGCCAAGAAGGGGACACTGGCTTCTTATTGCAGGAAGCCAAGCGCAGGGACCCAGGCTGGCAGAAGGAGTGGCGCTTCCAAGCCACAGACCACCAATGTTTCCTGGACTCTGGCGCTCTTTATTCCTCTCTCCATGCCCTGCCGCCCCCTGCCCCTGCCCCCATTTGCTGCTGGTAAGTTCATTTTCCCAGTCTGGCTCCCGTGCAGAGAGGGCCTGGAGGCCGAGGTGGAAGGTAGCAGCGAGTTGGCCCGCGCTTGGCCCTCCTGCGGTTGCCGCTTCAGCACCAGACTGTCATACACCTGGTAGTTGGCATTGCCTCCCGGGTTCCGGCTGAGTGGCATGAAGGTGGGCGGGGGTGGAGGGTGCTCGGTAGCCTGGACGTCGGGCAGGAGGTGAGAGGGGCGGAGGAGCAGCGCTGAGCTGGGAGCCGGGGCCCGCTGGTCCGAGGCCTCGGCCAGTACCGTGAGGGAGGCGGAGGTGGCCACAGGGCGCCGCAAGGGCAGGATCTCAGCCCATTCGGCCGCCGGGTGCCGCACCTCGTGGGGATCGCGGGAGTAATCCAAGTGTCCCGTGGAGGGGTGCAGGCTGCGGTTGGACTCGCTGTGAGCACAGCTGGGGAGGCTACGTCTGTGGGCCGGTGGGGTGTTGCGCTACCAGGCTTCGGGCCGGTAGCCCGGAGGCACCAGAGCGGATGGAGGCTCAGAGCCCTCCAGACCCAGACTCCGCCGCGGGCCCAGTTGCCGTCCTTTCGGCCCGTGAGCCCCTCGACCTGCACCTGGCCGCCCCCACCGGCGCCCAGCCCCGGCGCCGCCACCTGTGTGCCGGTGTGTCCCTCCACAGCTCCCTCTGACAAAAGCCCCCCCACCACCACCCCGCCCCTCTGGCGTGTCACCGCGGCCGGGTGCGGGAGCGGGATGGAGGGCAGGGGCCGCTTCCCCGGGCCTGCCGGCCACCAGGGGCGGGGTCCTGAGCTCGGCGGGGGGTGTGGGGCAGGGGTGGCCTTGCCGGGGCTGAGGGGCCGTGGCGACTCAATGGTGGCTCCCAGTGGCTTCGGGCCAGCTGCTGTCGGGCAGGAGGGCCGGCCCGGGCTGTGGCCGGGCTGCGCCTAGCGCCGCGTGGGCGGGCAGGGCCGATGCCCAAGGGACCGCGGGCCCCGGGCCCTGAAGCCTCCGGGGCCACGTCCCTGTGAGCGACGTGCGGGATCTTGGGCGGGGCGCCAAGCGCCGAAGGCTTTGCTGGGTCACGGCCGCCCTGGGCTGGGAGGTGGTCGCCAAACCCTCCGCCGCTGCCCGATACCCGAGACCTCCGTTGCCCCTGCCTGGGCGGGCGAGGGGGCCCTGCCGGAGCGGGCGGGCCGCCAGGCTGGCGTTAAGGCGCCAGCGCCTGCGAAACTGGGCCTCAAGAGGCAGCCCGCGGCCCCCGCCCCCATCTACGGCCATATCACCCTGAACGCGCCCGATCTTGTCTGATCTCGGAAGCTAAGCAGGGTCGGGCCTGGTTAGTACTTGGATGGGAGACCGCCTGGGAATACCGGGTGCTGTAGGCTTTTTGCCTCCCGCTCCGCCCGCCTTCTCCTTTACTCGCCCGCGGCGGGGGGGCCGCCGGCTCCGCCCCCGCCGAGCCCCGCTGCAGGCAGGAGTCAAGGTGGTTTGCCTGCCCGAGCAGGAAGCTTGGGCGATGGCAGAAGCGGGAAGAAACTCTTGAGCACAGGTTCTTGGGATCCACGGAGCAGCGCATGCACATGCGATGGCTGCCTACACAGCTGGCTTGCTTGTCTGTGGGGAAAGGCGAGATGGGTCAGGGCCTGGGTTCCTGAGGGGCTGAGAATCAAGGCAGGGATAGAAGAAAGGGGACAGGCCCACATCCCCTGAACCCACGCCGGCGCCCACTCACCTTTGTGGAAAATACGATTGAAAAGTGCCCGCAAGAATCTCTTCAGATGCCTCCAGAGTTGAGGGAAGAAGGGGAGGGGCGAGGCCGGGAGCAGGGTGAGCCCTGAAATCCAACCCTTGTCCGGTCACACCCCAGCAGCCCTCCCACCTCAGCCCCTTCAAGACCCCAGGGCTCCCCCAACCGCGCTGCACAGATCCTGCCCTGACCATAGTCACCACGTTGATCCCCACGTTGAGCAAGATGAAGCTGACCGGGATCAGAAGAATTGAGTATCCTTGCTCCTGGCATTTCCTGGGGATGGGGCCAGTGAACGGCTCGGCTCGGTAGTAGTGTCGCTCACCCATGGCCGTTGGTCCCAGGACTGCCTGGGCCCCCTGCCCTCCAGTTTTAACTGGGAGCCAGACTGGGTCATAATGGGGCAGGTGTTGAGGTCACAGTGAGGGAGGGAGATGAAAGAAAAGGGGGGCCCAGAGTGGCATTCCCTGGTAACCAGGGTCAGGTAAGCTGAGCCTGGACAGTCAAACAGGGCCCGGTGGCCGGCATACATCCCCTCGAGCGGTCATTCATTCGCTCACCGCCCGCTGACTCACTTGTTCAAATGACACATTGCGTCTCTTGGCCCCTCTTGAGACTAGGAAGACCTTGGCCTCAGAGGCCTGCTGAAGGCCTGGCTGGAGTCCAGAGCCTCAGCCTTCTTCATGCCCTTCACTGGGCCTGGAGCTGGACCTGCCCAGATGTGGAACCTCCCAGTTTGGAAGCAACTTCTTGTATGAGGCTCTCTGTGGACAGGGACAGCTGAGACACAGAGGAGGTGCCCAGAGACCAGGGGTTTGGAGTCTGCAGCTGCAGATGTACTTAGTGCATGGTATAGGACCAGGAGGGGCCTGCTGGCAGAACTGTGGCCACTAAACCAAAGGGAACCTCAGGCCAAGAAGGGGACACTGGCTTCTTATTGCAGGAAGCCAAGCGCAGGGACCCAGGCTGGCAGAAGGAGTGGCGCTTCCAAGCCACAGACCACCAATGTTTCCTGGACTCTGGCGCTCTTTATTCCTCTCTCCATGCCCTGCCGCCCCCTGCCCCTGCCCCTGCCCCCATTTGCTGCTGGTAAGTTCATTTTCCCAGTCTGGCTCCCGTGCAGAGAGGGCCTGGAGGCCGAGGTGGAAGGTAGCAGCGAGTTGGCCCGCGCTTGGCCCTCCTGCGGTTGCCGCTTCAGCACCAGACTGTCATACACCTGGTAGTTGGCATTGCCTCCCGGGTTCCGGCTGAGTGGCATGAAGGTGGGCGGGGGTGGAGGGTGCTCGGTAGCCTGGACGTCGGGCAGGAGGTGAGAGGGGCGGAGGAGCAGCGCTGAGCTGGGAGCCGGGGCCCGCTGGTCCGAGGCCTCGGCCAGTACCGTGAGGGAGGCGGAGGTGGCCACAGGGCGCCGCAAGGGCAGGATCTCAGCCCATTCGGCCGCCGGGTGCCGCACCTCGTGGGGATCGCGGGAGTAATCCAAGTGTCCCGTGGAGGGGTGCAGGCTGCGGTTGGACTCGCTGTGAGCACAGCTGGGGAGGCTACGTCTGTGGGCCGGTGGGGTGTTGCGCTACCAGGCTTCGGGCCGGTAGCCCGGAGGCACCAGAGCGGATGGAGGCTCAGAGCCCTCCAGACCCAGACTCCGCCGCGGGCCCAGTTGCCGTCCTTTCGGCCCGTGAGCCCCTCGACCTGCACCTGGCCGCCCCCACCGGCGCCCAGCCCCGGCGCCGCCACCTGTGTGCCGGTGTGTCCCTCCACAGCTCCCTCCGACAAAAGCCCCCCCACCACCACCCCGCCCCTCTGGCGTGTCACCGCGGCCGGGTGCGGGAGCGGGATGGAGGGCAGGGGCCGCTTCCCCGGGCCTGCCGGCCACCAGGGGCGGGGTCCTGAGCTCGGCGGGGGGTGTGGGGCAGGGGTGGCCTTGCCGGGGCTGAGGGGCCGTGGCGACTCAATGGTGGCTCCCAGTGGCTTCGGGCCAGCTGCTGTCGGGCAGGAGGGCCGGCCCGGGCTGTGGTCGGGCTGCGCCTAGCGCCGCGTGGGCGGGCAGGGCCGATGCCCAAGGGACCGCGGGCCCCGGGCCCTGAAGCCTCCGGGGCCACGTCCCTGTGAGCGACGTGCGGGATCTTGGGCGGGGCGCCAAGCGCCGAAGGCTTTGCTGGGTCACGGCCGCCCTGGGCTGGGAGGTGGTCGCCAAACCCTCCGCCGCCGCCCGATACCCGAGACCTCCGTTGCCCCTGCCTGGGCGGGCGAGGGGGCCCTGCCGGAGCGGGCGGGCCGCCAGGCTGGCGTTAAGGCGCCAGCGCCTGCGAAACTGGGCCTCAAGAGGCAGCCCGCGGCCCCCGCCCCCATCTACGGCCATATCACCCTGAACGCGCCCGATCTTGTCTGATCTCGGAAGCTAAGCAGGGTCGGGCCTGGTTAGTACTTGGATGGGAGACCGCCTGGGAATACCGGGTGCTGTAGGCTTTTTGCCTCCCGCTCCGCCCGCCTTCTCCTTTACTCGCCCGCGGCGGGGGGGCCGCCGGCTCCGCCCCCGCCGAGCCCCGCTGCAGGCAGGAGTCAAGGTGGTTTGCCTGCCCGAGCAGGAAGCTTGGGCGATGGCAGAAGCGGGAAGAAACTCTTGAGCACAGGTTCTTGGGATCCACGGAGCAGCGCATGCACATGCGATGGCTGCCTACACAGCTGGCTTGCTTGTCTGTGGGGAAAGGCGAGATGGGTCAGGGCCTGGGTTCCTGAGGGGCTGAGAATCAAGGCAGGGATAGAAGAAAGGGGACAGGCCCACATCCCCTGAACCCACGCCGGCGCCCACTCACCTTTGTGGAAAATACGATTGAAAAGTGCCCGCAAGAATCTCTTCAGATGCCTCCAGAGTTGAGGGAAGAAGGGGAGGGGCGAGGCCGGGAGCAGGGTGAGCCCTGAAATCCAACCCTTGTCCGGTCACACCCCAGCAGCCCTCCCACCTCAGCCCCTTCAAGACCCCAGGGCTCCCCCAACCGCGCTGCACAGATCCTGCCCTGACCATAGTCACCACGTTGATCCCCACGTTGAGCAAGATGAAGCTGACCGGGATCAGAAGAATTGAGTATCCTTGCTCCTGGCATTTCCTGGGGATGGGGCCAGTGAACGGCTCGGCTCGGTAGTAGTGTCGCTCACCCATGGCCGTTGGTCCCAGGACTGCCTGGGCCCCCTGCCCTCCAGTTTTAACTGGGAGCCAGACTGGGTCATAATGGGGCAGGTGTTGAGGTCACAGTGAGGGAGGGGGATGAAAGAAAAGGGGGGCCCAGAGTGGCATTCCCTGGTAACCAGGGTCAGGTAAGCTGAGCCTGGACAGTCAAACAGGGCCCGGTGGCCGGCATACATCCCCTCGAGCGGTCATTCATTCGCTCACCGCCCGCTGACTCACTTGTTCAAATGACACATTGCGTCTCTTGGCCCCTCTTGAGACTAGGAAGACCTTGGCCTCAGAGGCCTGCTGAAGGCCTGGCTGGAGTCCAGAGCCTCAGCCTTCTTCATGCCCTTCACTGGGCCTGGAGCTGGACCTGCCCAGATGTGGAACCTCCCAGTTTGGAAGCAACTTCTTGTATGAGGCTCTCTGTGGACAGGGACAGCTGAGACACAGAGGAGGTGCCCAGAGACCAGGGGTTTGGAGTCTGCAGCTGCAGATGTACTTAGTGCATGGTATAGGACCAGGAGGGGCCTGCTGGCAGAACTGTGGCCACTAAACCAAAGGGAACCTCAGGCCAAGAAGGGGACACTGGCTTCTTATTGCAGGAAGCCAAGCGCAGGGACCCAGGCTGGCAGAAGGAGTGGCGCTTCCAAGCCACAGACCACCAATGTTTCCTGGACTCTGGCGCTCTTTATTCCTCTCTCCATGCCCTGCCGCCCCCTGCCCCTGCCCCCATTTGCTGCTGGTAAGTTCATTTTCCCAGTCTGGCTCCCGTGCAGAGAGGGCCTGGAGGCCGAGGTGGAAGGTAGCAGCGAGTTGGCCCGCGCTTGGCCCTCCTGCGGTTGCCGCTTCAGCACCAGACTGTCATACACCTGGTAGTTGGCATTGCCTCCCGGGTTCCGGCTGAGTGGCATGAAGGTGGGCGGGGGTGGAGGGTGCTCGGTAGCCTGGACGTCGGGCAGGAGGTGAGAGGGGCGGAGGAGCAGCGCTGAGCTGGGAGCCGGGGCCCGCTGGTCCGAGGCCTCGGCCAGTACCGTGAGGGAGGCGGAGGTGGCCACAGGGCGCCGCAAGGGCAGGATCTCAGCCCATTCGGCCGCCGGGTGCCGCACCTCGTGGGGATCGCGGGAGTAATCCAAGTGTCCCGTGGAGGGGTGCAGGCTGCAGTTGGACTCGCTGTGAGCACAGCTGGGGAGGCTACGTCTGTGGGCCGGTGGGGTGTTGCGCTACCAGGCTTCGGGCCGGTAGCCCGGAGGCACCAGAGCGGATGGAGGCTCAGAGCCCTCCAGACCCAGACTCCGCCGCGGGCCCAGTTGCCGTCCTTTCGGCCCGTGAGCCCCTCGACCTGCACCTGGCCGCCCCCACCGGCGCCCAGCCCCGGCGCCGCCACCTGTGTGCCGGTGTGTCCCTCCACAGCTCCCTCCGACAAAAGCCCCCCCACCACCACCCCGCCCCTCTGGCGTGTCACCGCGGCCGGGTGCGGGAGCGGGATGGAGGGCAGGGGCCGCTTCCCCGGGCCTGCCGGCCACCAGGGGCGGGGTCCTGAGCTCGGCGGGGGGTGTGGGGCAGGGGTGGCCTTGCCGGGGCTGAGGGGCCGTGGCGACTCAATGGTGGCTCCCAGTGGCTTCGGGCCAGCTGCTGTCGGGCAGGAGGGCCGGCCCGGGCTGTGGTCGGGCTGCGCCTAGCGCCGCGTGGGCGGGCAGGGCCGATGCCCAAGGGACCGCGGGCCCCGGGCCCTGAAGCCTCCGGGGCCACGTCCCTGTGAGCGACGTGCGGGATCTTGGGCGGGGCGCCAAGCGCCGAAGGCTTTGCTGGGTCACGGCCGCCCTGGGCTGGGAGGTGGTCGCCAAACCCTCCGCCGCCGCCCGATACCCGAGACCTCCGTTGCCCCTGCCTGGGCGGGCGAGGGGGCCCTGCCGGAGCGGGCGGGCCGCCAGGCTGGCGTTAAGGCGCCAGCGCCTGCGAAACTGGGCCTCAAGAGGCAGCCCGCGGCCCCCGCCCCCATCTACGGCCATATCACCCTGAACGCGCCCGATCTTGTCTGATCTCGGAAGCTAAGCAGGGTCGGGCCTGGTTAGTACTTGGATGGGAGACCGCCTGGGAATACCGGGTGCTGTAGGCTTTTTGCCTCCCGCTCCGCCCGCCTTCTCCTTTACTCGCCCGCGGCGGGGGGGCCGCCGGCTCCGCCCCCGCCGAGCCCCGCTGCAGGCAGGAGTCAAGGTGGTTTGCCTGCCCGAGCAGGAAGCTTGGGCGATGGCAGAAGCGGGAAGAAACTCTTGAGCACAGGTTCTTGGGATCCACGGAGCAGCGCATGCACATGCGATGGCTGCCTACACAGCTGGCTTGCTTGTCTGTGGGGAAAGGCGAGATGGGTCAGGGCCTGGGTTCCTGAGGGGCTGAGAATCAAGGCAGGGATAGAAGAAAGGGGACAGGCCCACATCCCCTGAACCCACGCCGGCGCCCACTCACCTTTGTGGAAAATACGATTGAAAAGTGCCCGCAAGAATCTCTTCAGATGCCTCCAGAGTTGAGGGAAGAAGGGGAGGGGCGAGGCCGGGAGCAGGGTGAGCCCTGAAATCCAACCCTTGTCCGGTCACACCCCAGCAGCCCTCCCACCTCAGCCCCTTCAAGACCCCAGGGCTCCCCCAACCGCGCTGCACAGATCCTGCCCTGACCATAGTCACCACGTTGATCCCCACGTTGAGCAAGATGAAGCTGACCGGGATCAGAAGAATTGAGTATCCTTGCTCCTGGCATTTCCTGGGGATGGGGCCAGTGAACGGCTCGGCTCGGTAGTAGTGTCGCTCACCCATGGCCGTTGGTCCCAGGACTGCCTGGGCCCCCTGCCCTCCAGTTTTAACTGGGAGCCAGACTGGGTCATAATGGGGCAGGTGTTGAGGTCACAGTGAGGGAGGGGGATGAAAGAAAAGGGGGGCCCAGAGTGGCATTCCCTGGTAACCAGGGTCAGGTAAGCTGAGCCTGGACAGTCAAACAGGGCCCGGTGGCCGGCATACATCCCCTCGAGCGGTCATTCATTCGCTCACCGCCCGCTGACTCACTTGTTCAAATGACACATTGCGTCTCTTGGCCCCTCTTGAGACTAGGAAGACCTTGGCCTCAGAGGCCTGCTGAAGGCCTGGCTGGAGTCCAGAGCCTCAGCCTTCTTCATGCCCTTCACTGGGCCTGGAGCTGGACCTGCCCAGATGTGGAACCTCCCAGTTTGGAAGCAACTTCTTGTATGAGGCTCTCTGTGGACAGGGACAGCTGAGACACAGAGGAGGTGCCCAGAGACCAGGGGTTTGGAGTCTGCAGCTGCAGATGTACTTAGTGCATGGTATAGGACCAGGAGGGGCCTGCTGGCAGAACTGTGGCCACTAAACCAAAGGGAACCTCAGGCCAAGAAGGGGACACTGGCTTCTTATTGCAGGAAGCCAAGCGCAGGGACCCAGGCTGGCAGAAGGAGTGGCGCTTCCAAGCCACAGACCACCAATGTTTCCTGGACTCTGGCGCTCTTTATTCCTCTCTCCATGCCCTGCCGCCCCCTGCCCCTGCCCCCATTTGCTGCTGGTAAGTTCATTTTCCCAGTCTGGCTCCCGTGCAGAGAGGGCCTGGAGGCCGAGGTGGAAGGTAGCAGCGAGTTGGCCCGCGCTTGGCCCTCCTGCGGTTGCCGCTTCAGCACCAGACTGTCATACACCTGGTAGTTGGCATTGCCTCCCGGGTTCCGGCTGAGTGGCATGAAGGTGGGCGGGGGTGGAGGGTGCTCGGTAGCCTGGACGTCGGGCAGGAGGTGAGAGGGGCGGAGGAGCAGCGCTGAGCTGGGAGCCGGGGCCCGCTGGTCCGAGGCCTCGGCCAGTACCGTGAGGGAGGCGGAGGTGGCCACAGGGCGCCGCAAGGGCAGGATCTCAGCCCATTCGGCCGCCGGGTGCCGCACCTCGTGGGGATCGCGGGAGTAATCCAAGTGTCCCGTGGAGGGGTGCAGGCTGCAGTTGGACTCGCTGTGAGCACAGCTGGGGAGGCTACGTCTGTGGGCCGGTGGGGTGTTGCGCTACCAGGCTTCGGGCCGGTAGCCCGGAGGCACCAGAGCGGATGGAGGCTCAGAGCCCTCCAGACCCAGACTCCGCCGCGGGCCCAGTTGCCGTCCTTTCGGCCCGTGAGCCCCTCGACCTGCACCTGGCCGCCCCCACCGGCGCCCAGCCCCGGCGCCGCCACCTGTGTGCCGGTGTGTCCCTCCACAGCTCCCTCCGACAAAAGCCCCCCCACCACCACCCCGCCCCTCTGGCGTGTCACCGCGGCCGGGTGCGGGAGCGGGATGGAGGGCAGGGGCCGCTTCCCCGGGCCTGCCGGCCACCAGGGGCGGGGTCCTGAGCTCGGCGGGGTGTGTGGGGCAGGGGTGGCCTTGCCGGGGCTGAGGGGCCGTGGCGACTCAATGGTGGCTCCCAGTGGCTTCGGGCCAGCTGCTGTCGGGCAGGAGGGCCGGCCCGGGCTGTGGTCGGGCTGCGCCTAGCGCCGCGTGGGCGGGCAGGGCCGATGCCCAAGGGACCGCGGGCCCCGGGCCCTGAAGCCTCCGGGGCCACGTCCCTGTGAGCGACGTGCGGGATCTTGGGCGGGGCGCCAAGCGCCGAAGGGTTTGCTGGGTCACGGCCGCCCTGGGCTGGGAGGTGGTCGCCAAACCCTCCGCCGCCGCCCGATACCCGAGACCTCCGTTCCCCCTGCCGGGGCGGGCGGGCCGCCAGGCTGGCGTTAAGGCGCCAGCGCCTGCGAAACTGGGCCTCAAGAGGCAGCCAGCGGACCCCGCCCCCGTCTACGGCCATACCACCCTGAACGCGCCCGATCTCGTCTGATCTCGGAAGCTAAGCAGGGTCGGGCCTGGTTAGTACTTGGATGGGAGACCGCCTGGGAATACCGGGTGCTGTAGGCTTTTTGCCTCCCGCTCCGCCCGCCTTCTCCTTTACTCGCCCGCGGCGGGGGCCGCCGGCTCCGCCCCCGCCGGGCCCCGCTGCAGGCCCCACCTCCTCAGGCCCCTCCCACCACGGCGCGCGCCGGCGGGGGCGCTCCCCGCCGGCCCGGCCGGCCAGGCGGCCAGAAGGCGGCCCTGGAAGGCAGCCGCACCCCAGACGCTCCCGGGGCGGCTGGCCCGGACCCAGACTCCGCCGCGGGCCCAGTTGCCGTCCTTTCGGCCCGCGAGCCCCTCGACCTGCACCTGGCCGCCCCCACCGGCGCCGACACCTGTGTGCCGGTGTGTCCCTCCACAGCTCCCTCCGACAAAAGCCCCCCCACCACCACCCCGCCCCTCTGGCGTGTCACCGCGGCCGGGTGCGGGAGCGGGATGGAGGGCAGGGGCCGCTTCCCCGGGCCTGCCGCCCACCAGGGGCGGGGTCCTGAGCTCGGCGGGGGGTGTGGGGCAGGGGTGGCCTTGCCGGGGCTGAGGGGCCGTGGCGACTCAATGGTGGCTCCCAGTGGCTTCGGGCCAGCTGCTGTCGGGCAGGAGGGCCGGCCCGGGCTGCGGCCGGGCTGCGCCTAGCGCCGCGTGGGCGGGCAGGGCCGATGCCCAAGGGACCGCGGGCCCTGGGCCCTGAAGCCTCCGGGGCCACGTCCCTGTGAGCGACGTGCGGGATCTTGGGCGGAGTGCCAAGCGCCGAAGGGTTTGCTGGGTCACGGCCGCCCTGGGCTGGGAGGTGGTCGCCAAACCCTCCGCCGCCGCCCGATACCCGAGACCTCCGTTCCCCCTGCCTGGGCGGGCGGGCCGCCAGGCTGGCGTTAGGGGGCCAGCGCCAGCGAAACTGGGCCTCTAGAGGCCGCCCGCGGACCCCGCCCCCGTCTTCGGCCATACCACCCTGAACGCGCCCGATCTCGTCTGATCTCGGAAGCTAAGCAGGGTCGGGCCTGGTTAGTACTTGGATGGGAGACCGCCTGGGAATACCGGGTGCTGTAGGCTTTTTGCCTCCCGCTCCGCCCGCCTTCTCCTTTACTCGCCCGCGGCGGGGGGGCCGCCGGCTCCGCCCCCGCCGAGCCCCGCTGCAGGCAGGAGTCAAGGTGGTTTGCCTGCCCGAGCAGGAAGCTTGGGCGATGGCAGAAGCGGGAAGAAACTCTTGAGCACAGGTTCTTGGGATCCACGGAGCAGCGCATGCACATGCGATGGCTGCCTACACAGCTGGCTTGCTTGTCTGTGGGGAAAGGCGAGATGGGTCAGGGCCTGGGTTCCTGAGGGGCTGAGAATCAAGGCAGGGATAGAAGAAAGGGGACAGGCCCACATCCCCTGAACCCACGCCGGCGCCCACTCACCTTTGTGGAAAATACGATTGAAAAGTGCCCGCAAGAATCTCTTCAGATGCCTCCAGAGTTGAGGGAAGAAGGGGAGGGGCGAGGCCGGGAGCAGGGTGAGCCCTGAAATCCAACCCTTGTCCGGTCACACCCCAGCAGCCCTCCCACCTCAGCCCCTTCAAGACCCCAGGGCTCCCCCAACCGCGCTGCACAGATCCTGCCCTGACCATAGTCACCACGTTGATCCCCACGTTGAGCAAGATGAAGCTGACCGGGATCAGAAGAATTGAGTATCCTTGCTCCTGGCATTTCCTGGGGATGGGGCCAGTGAACGGCTCGGCTCGGTAGTAGTGTCGCTCACCCATGGCCGTTGGTCCCAGGACTGCCTGGGCCCCCTGCCCTCCAGTTTTAACTGGGAGCCAGACTGGGTCATAATGGGGCAGGTGTTGAGGTCACAGTGAGGGAGGGGGATGAAAGAAAAGGGGGGCCCAGAGTGGCATTCCCTGGTAACCAGGGTCAGGTAAGCTGAGCCTGGACAGTCAAACAGGGCCCGGTGGCCGGCATACATCCCCTCGAGCGGTCATTCATTCGCTCACCGCCCGCTGACTCACTTGTTCAAATGACACATTGCGTCTCTTGGCCCCTCTTGAGACTAGGAAGACCTTGGCCTCAGAGGCCTGCTGAAGGCCTGGCTGGAGTCCAGAGCCTCAGCCTTCTTCATGCCCTTCACTGGGCCTGGAGCTGGACCTGCCCAGATGTGGAACCTCCCAGTTTGGAAGCAACTTCTTGTATGAGGCTCTCTGTGGACAGGGACAGCTGAGACACAGAGGAGGTGCCCAGAGACCAGGGGTTTGGAGTCTGCAGCTGCAGATGTACTTAGTGCATGGTATAGGACCAGGAGGGGCCTGCTGGCAGAACTGTGGCCACTAAACCAAAGGGAACCTCAGGCCAAGAAGGGGACACTGGCTTCTTATTGCAGGAAGCCAAGCGCAGGGACCCAGGCTGGCAGAAGGAGTGGCGCTTCCAAGCCACAGACCACCAATGTTTCCTGGACTCTGGCGCTCTTTATTCCTCTCTCCATGCCCTGCCGCCCCCTGCCCCTGCCCCCATTTGCTGCTGGTAAGTTCATTTTCCCAGTCTGGCTCCCGTGCAGAGAGGGCCTGGAGGCCGAGGTGGAAGGTAGCAGCGAGTTGGCCCGCGCTTGGCCCTCCTGCGGTTGCCGCTTCAGCACCAGACTGTCATACACCTGGTAGTTGGCATTGCCTCCCGGGTTCCGGCTGAGTGGCATGAAGGTGGGCGGGGGTGGAGGGTGCTCGGTAGCCTGGACGTCGGGCAGGAGGTGAGAGGGGCGGAGGAGCAGCGCTGAGCTGGGAGCCGGGGCCCGCTGGTCCGAGGCCTCGGCCAGTACCGTGAGGGAGGCGGAGGTGGCCACAGGGCGCCGCAAGGGCAGGATCTCAGCCCATTCGGCCGCCGGGTGCCGCACCTCGTGGGGATCGCGGGAGTAATCCAAGTGTCCCGTGGAGGGGTGCAGGCTGCGGTTGGACTCGCTGTGAGCACAGCTGGGGAGGCTACGTCTGTGGGCCGGTGGGGTGTTGCGCTACCAGGCTTCGGGCCGGTAGCCCGGAGGCACCAGAGCGGATGGAGGCTCAGAGCCCTCCAGACCCAGACTCCGCCGCGGGCCCAGTTGCCGTCCTTTCGGCCCGTGAGCCCCTCGACCTGCACCTGGCCGCCCCCACCGGCGCCCAGCCCCGGCGCCGCCACCTGTGTGCCGGTGTGTCCCTCCACAGCTCCCTCCGACAAAAGCCCCCCCACCACCACCCCGCCCCTCTGGCGTGTCACCGCGGCCGGGTGCGGGAGTGGGATGGAGGGCAGGGGCCGCTTCCCCGGGCCTGCCGGCCACCAGGGGCGGGGTCCTGAGCTCGGCGGGGTGTGTGGGGCAGGGGTGGCCTTGCCGGGGCTGAGGGGCCGTGGCGACTCAATGGTGGCTCCCAGTGGCTTCGGGCCAGCTGCTGTCGGGCAGGAGGGCCGGCCCGGGCTGTGGTCGGGCTGCGCCTAGCGCCGCGTGGGCGGGCAGGGCCGATGCCCAAGGGACCACGGGCCCCGGGCCCTGAAGCCTCCGGGGCCACGTCCCTGTGAGCGACGTGCGGGATCTTGGGCGGGGCGCCAAGCGCCGAAGGGTTTGCTGGGTCACGGCCGCCCTGGGCTGGGAGGTGGTCGCCAAACCCTCCGCCGCCGCCCGATACCCGAGACCTCCGTTCCCCCTGCCGGGGCGGGCGGGCCGCCAGGCTGGCGTTAGGGCGCCAGCGCCAGCGAAACTGGGCCTCTAGAGGCCGCCCGCGGCCCCCGCCCCCGTCTACGGCCATACCACCCTGAACGCGCCCGATCTCGTCTGATCTCGGAAGCTAAGCAGGGTCGGGCCTGGTTAGTACTTGGATGGGAGACCGCCTGGGAATACCGGGTGCTGTAGGCTTTTTGCCTCCCGCTCCGCCCGCCTTCTCCTTTACTCGCCCGCGGCGGGGGCCGCCGGCTCCGCCCCCGCCGGGCCCCGCTGCAGGCCCCACCTCCTCAGGCCCCTCCCACCACGGCGCGCGCCGGCGGGGGCGGTCCCCGCCGGCCCGGCCGGCCAGGCGGCCAGAAGGCGGCCCTGGAAGGCAGCCGCACCCCAGACGCTCCCGGGGCGGCTGGCCCGGACCCAGACTCCGCCGCGGGCCCAGTTGCCGTCCTTTCGGCCCGCGAGCCCCTCGACCTGCACCTGGCCGCCCCCACCGGCGCCCAGCCCCGGCGCCGACACCTGTGTGCCGGTGTGTCCCTCCACAGCTCCCTCCGACAAAAGCCCCCCCCCCACCACCCCGCCCCTCTGGCGTGTCACCGCGGCCGGGTGCGGGAGCGGGATGGAGGGCAGGGGCCGCTTCCCCGGGCCTGCCGGCCACCAGGGGCGGGGTCCTGAGCTCGGCGGGGGGTGTGGGGCAGGGGTGGCCTTGCCGGGGCTGAGGGGCCGTGGCGACTCAATGGTGGCTCCCAGTGGCTTCGGGCCAGCTGCTGTCGGGCAGGAGGGCCGGCCCGGGCTGTGGCCGGGCTGCGCCTAGCGCCGCGTGGGCGGGCAGGGCCGATGCCCAAGGGACCGCGGGCCCCGGGCCCTGAAGCCTCCGGGGCCACGTCCCTGTGAGCGACGTGCGGGATCTTGGGCGGGGCGCCAAGCGCCGAAGGGTTTGCTGGGTCACGGCCGCCCTGGGCTGGGAGGTGGTCGCCAAACCCTCCGCCGCCGCCCGATACCCGAGACCTCCGTTCCCCCTGCCGGGGCGGGCGGGCCGCCAGGCTGGCGTTAGGGCGCCAGCGCCAGCGAAACTGGGCCTCTAGAGGCCGCCCGCGGCCCCCGCCCCCGTCTACGGCCATACCACCCTGAACGCGCCCGATCTCGTCTGATCTCGGAAGCTAAGCAGGGTCGGGCCTGGTTAGTACTTGGATGGGAGACCGCCTGGGAATACCGGGTGCTGTAGGCTTTTTGCCTCCCGCTCCGCCCGCCTTCTCCTTTACTCGCCCGCGGCGGGGGGGCCGCCGGCTCCGCCCCCGCCGAGCCCCGCTGCAGGCAGGAGTCAAGGTGGTTTGCCTGCCCGAGCAGGAAGCTTGGGCGATGGCAGAAGCGGGAAGAAACTCTTGAGCACAGGTTCTTGGGATCCACGGAGCAGCGCATGCACATGCGATGGCTGCCTACACAGCTGGCTTGCTTGTCTGTGGGGAAAGGCGAGATGGGTCAGGGCCTGGGTTCCTGAGGGGCTGAGAATCAAGGCAGGGATAGAAGAAAGGGGACAGGCCCACATCCCCTGAACCCACGCCGGCGCCCACTCACCTTTGTGGAAAATACGATTGAAAAGTGCCCGCAAGAATCTCTTCAGATGCCTCCAGAGTTGAGGGAAGAAGGGGAGGGGCGAGGCCGGGAGCAGGGTGAGCCCTGAAATCCAACCCTTGTCCGGTCACACCCCAGCAGCCCTCCCACCTCAGCCCCTTCAAGACCCCAGGGCTCCCCCAACCGCGCTGCACAGATCCTGCCCTGACCATAGTCACCACGTTGATCCCCACGTTGAGCAAGATGAAGCTGACCGGGATCAGAAGAATTGAGTATCCTTGCTCCTGGCATTTCCTGGGGATGGGGCCAGTGAACGGCTCGGCTCGGTAGTAGTGTCGCTCACCCATGGCCGTTGGTCCCAGGACTGCCTGGGCCCCCTGCCCTCCAGTTTTAACTGGGAGCCAGACTGGGTCATAATGGGGCAGGTGTTGAGGTCACAGTGAGGGAGGGAGATGAAAGAAAAGGGGGGCCCAGAGTGGCATTCCCTGGTAACCAGGGTCAGGTAAGCTGAGCCTGGACAGTCAAACAGGGCCCGGTGGCCGGCATACATCCCCTCGAGCGGTCATTCATTCGCTCACCGCCCGCTGACTCACTTGTTCAAATGACACATTGCGTCTCTTGGCCCCTCTTGAGACTAGGAAGACCTTGGCCTCAGAGGCCTGCTGAAGGCCTGGCTGGAGTCCAGAGCCTCAGCCTTCTTCATGCCCTTCACTGGGCCTGGAGCTGGACCTGCCCAGATGTGGAACCTCCCAGTTTGGAAGCAACTTCTTGTATGAGGCTCTCTGTGGACAGGGACAGCTGAGACACAGAGGAGGTGCCCAGAGACCAGGGGTTTGGAGTCTGCAGCTGCAGATGTACTTAGTGCATGGTATAGGACCAGGAGGGGCCTGCTGGCAGAACTGTGGCCACTAAACCAAAGGGAACCTCAGGCCAAGAAGGGGACACTGGCTTCTTATTGCAGGAAGCCAAGCGCAGGGACCCAGGCTGGCAGAAGGAGTGGCGCTTCCAAGCCACAGACCACCAATGTTTCCTGGACTCTGGCGCTCTTTATTCCTCTCTCCATGCCCTGCCGCCCCCTGCCCCTGCCCCCATTTGCTGCTGGTAAGTTCATTTTCCCAGTCTGGCTCCCGTGCAGAGAGGGCCTGGAGGCCGAGGTGGAAGGTAGCAGCGAGTTGGCCCGCGCTTGGCCCTCCTGCGGTTGCCGCTTCAGCACCAGACTGTCATACACCTGGTAGTTGGCATTGCCTCCCGGGTTCCGGCTGAGTGGCATGAAGGTGGGCGGGGGTGGAGGGTGCTCGGTAGCCTGGACGTCGGGCAGGAGGTGAGAGGGGCGGAGGAGCAGCGCTGAGCTGGGAGCCGGGGCCCGCTGGTCCGAGGCCTCGGCCAGTACCGTGAGGGAGGCGGAGGTGGCCACAGGGCGCCGCAAGGGCAGGATCTCAGCCCATTCGGCCGCCGGGTGCCGCACCTCGTGGGGATCGCGGGAGTAATCCAAGTGTCCCGTGGAGGGGTGCAGGCTGCGGTTGGACTCGCTGTGAGCACAGCTGGGGAGGCTACGTCTGTGGGCCGGTGGGGTGTTGCGCTACCAGGCTTCGGGCCGGTAGCCCGGAGGCACCAGAGCGGATGGAGGCTCAGAGCCCTCCAGACCCAGACTCCGCCGCGGGCCCAGTTGCCGTCCTTTCGGCCCGTGAGCCCCTCGACCTGCACCTGGCCGCCCCCACCGGCGCCCAGCCCCGGCGCCGCCACCTGTGTGCCGGTGTGTCCCTCCACAGCTCCCTCTGACAAAAGCCCCCCCACCACCACCCCGCCCCTCTGGCGTGTCACCGCGGCCGGGTGCGGGAGCGGGATGGAGGGCAGGGGCCGCTTCCCCGGGCCTGCCGGCCACCAGGGGCGGGGTCCTGAGCTCGGCGGGGGGTGTGGGGCAGGGGTGGCCTTGCCGGGGCTAAGGGGCCGTGGCGACTCAATGGTGGCTCCCAGTGGCTTCGGGCCAGCTGCTGTCGGGCAGGAGGGCCGGCCCGGGCTGTGGCCGGGCTGCGCCTAGCGCCGCGTGGGCGGGCAGGGCCGATGCCCAAGGGACCGCGGGCCCCGGGCCCTGAAGCCTCCGGGGCCACGTCCCTGTGAGCGACGTGCGGGATCTTGGGCGGGGCGCCAAGCGCCGAAGGCTTTGCTGGGTCACGGCCGCCCTGGGCTGGGAGGTGGTCGCCAAACCCTCCGCCGCCGCCCGATACCCGAGACCTCCGTTCCCCCTGCCGGGGCGGGCGGGCCGCCAGGCTGGCGTTAGGGCGCCAGCGCCAGCGAAACTGGGCCTCTAGAGGCCGCCCGCGGCCCCCGCCCCCGTCTACGGCCATACCACCCTGAACGCGCCCGATCTCGTCTGATCTCGGAAGCTAAGCAGGGTCGGGCCTGGTTAGTACTTGGATGGGAGACCGCCTGGGAATACCGGGTGCTGTAGGCTTTTTGCCTCCCGCTCCGCCCGCCTTCTCCTTTACTCGCCCGCGGCGGGGGGGCCGCCGGCTCCGCCCCCGCCGAGCCCCGCTGCAGGCAGGAGTCAAGGTGGTTTGCCTGCCCGAGCAGGAAGCTTGGGCGATGGCAGAAGCGGGAAGAAACTCTTGAGCACAGGTTCTTGGGATCCACGGAGCAGCGCATGCACATGCGATGGCTGCCTACACAGCTGGCTTGCTTGTCTGTGGGGAAAGGCGAGATGGGTCAGGGCCTGGGTTCCTGAGGGGCTGAGAATCAAGGCAGGGATAGAAGAAAGGGGACAGGCCCACATCCCCTGAACCCACGCCGGCGCCCACTCACCTTTGTGGAAAATACGATTGAAAAGTGCCCGCAAGAATCTCTTCAGATGCCTCCAGAGTTGAGGGAAGAAGGGGAGGGGCGAGGCCGGGAGCAGGGTGAGCCCTGAAATCCAACCCTTGTCCGGTCACACCCCAGCAGCCCTCCCACCTCAGCCCCTTCAAGACCCCAGGGCTCCCCCAACCGCGCTGCACAGATCCTGCCCTGACCATAGTCACCACGTTGATCCCCACGTTGAGCAAGATGAAGCTGACCGGGATCAGAAGAATTGAGTATCCTTGCTCCTGGCATTTCCTGGGGATGGGGCCAGTGAACGGCTCGGCTCGGTAGTAGTGTCGCTCACCCATGGCCGTTGGTCCCAGGACTGCCTGGGCCCCCTGCCCTCCAGTTTTAACTGGGAGCCAGACTGGGTCATAATGGGGCAGGTGTTGAGGTCACAGTGAGGGAGGGGGATGAAAGAAAAGGGGGGCCCAGAGTGGCATTCCCTGGTAACCAGGGTCAGGTAAGCTGAGCCTGAACAGTCAAACAGGGCCCGGTGGCCGGCATACATCCCCTCGAGCGGTCATTCATTCGCTCACCGCCCGCTGACTCACTTGTTCAAATGACACATTGCGTCTCTTGGCCCCTCTTGAGACTAGGAAGACCTTGGCCTCAGAGGCCTGCTGAAGGCCTGGCTGGAGTCCAGAGCCTCAGCCTTCTTCATGCCCTTCACTGGGCCTGGAGCTGGACCTGCCCAGATGTGGAACCTCCCAGTTTGGAAGCAACTTCTTGTATGAGGCTCTCTGTGGACAGGGACAGCTGAGACACAGAGGAGGTGCCCAGAGACCAGGGGTTTGGAGTCTGCAGCTGCAGATGTACTTAGTGCATGGTATAGGACCAGGAGGGGCCTGCTGGCAGAACTGTGGCCACTAAACCAAAGGGAACCTCAGGCCAAGAAGGGGACACTGGCTTCTTATTGCAGGAAGCCAAGCGCAGGGACCCAGGCTGGCAGAAGGAGTGGCGCTTCCAAGCCACAGACCACCAATGT
Source organism: Leucopleurus acutus (assembly GCF_964270905.1). Taxonomy (NCBI): domain Eukaryota; kingdom Metazoa; phylum Chordata; class Mammalia; order Artiodactyla; family Delphinidae; genus Leucopleurus; species Leucopleurus acutus. The sequence continues at coordinate 39,491,406 of NC_139161.1, forward strand.
TTCCTGGACTCTGGCGCTCTTTATTCCTCTCTCCATGCCCTGCCGCCCCCTGCCCCTGCCCCTGCCCCCATTTGCTGCTGGTAAGTTCATTTTCCCAGTCTGGCTCCCGTGCAGAGAGGGCCTGGAGGCCGAGGTGGAAGGTAGCAGCGAGTTGGCCCGCGCTTGGCCCTCCTGCGGTTGCCGCTTCAGCACCAGACTGTCATACACCTGGTAGTTGGCATTGCCTCCCGGGTTCCGGCTGAGTGGCATGAAGGTGGGCGGGGGTGGAGGGTGCTCGGTAGCCTGGAGGTCGGGCAGGAGGTGAGAGGGGCGGAGGAGCAGCGCTGAGCTGGGAGCCGGGGCCCGCTGGTCCGAGGCCTCGGCCAGTACCGTGAGGGAGGCGGAGGTGGCCACAGGGCGCCGCAAGGGCGGGATCTCAGCCCATTCGGCCGCCGGGTGCCGCACCTCGTGGGGATCGCGGGAGTAATCCAAGTGTCCCGTGGAGGGGTGCAGGCTGCAGTTGGACTCGCTGTGAGCACAGCTGGGGAGGCTACGTCTGTGGGCCGGTGGGGTGTTGCGCTACCAGGCTTCGGGCCGGTAGCCCGGAGGCACCAGAGCGGATGGAGGCTCAGAGCCCTACAGACCCAGACTCCGCCGCGGGCCCAGTTGCCGTCCTTTTGGCCCGTGAGCCCCTCGACCTGCACCTGGCCGCCCCCACCGGCGCCCAGCCCCGGCGCCGCCACCTGTGTGCCGGTGTGTCCCTCCACAGCTCCCTCCGACAAAAGCCCCCCCACCACCACCCCGCCCCTCTGGCGTGTCACCGCGGCCGGGTGCGGGAGCGGGATGGAGGGCAGGGGCCGCTTCCCCGGGCCTGCCGGCCACCAGGGGCGGGGTCCTGAGCTCGGCGGGGGGTGTGGGGCAGGGGTGGCCTTGCCGGGGCTGAGGGGCCGTGGCGACTCAATGGTGGCTCCCAGTGGCTTCGGGCCAGCTGCTGTCGGGCAGGAGGGCCGGCCCGGGCTGTGGTCGGGCTGCGCCTAGCGCCGCGTGGGCGGGCAGGGCCGATGCCCAAGGGACCGCGGGCCCCGGGCCCTGAAGCCTCCGGGGCCACGTCCCTGTGAGCGACGTGCGGGATCTTGGGCGGGGCGCCAAGCGCCGAAGGCTTTGCTGGGTCACGGCCGCCCTGGGCTGGGAGGTGGTCGCCAAACCCTCCGCCGCCGCCCGATACCCGAGACCTCCGTTGCCCCTGCCTGGGCGGGCGAGGGGGCCCTGCCGGAGCGGGCGGGCCGCCAGGCTGGCGTTAAGGCGCCAGCGCCTGCGAAACTGGGCCTCAAGAGGCAGCCCGCGGCCCCCGCCCCCATCTACGGCCATATCACCCTGAACGCGCCCGATCTTGTCTGATCTCGGAAGCTAAGCAGGGTCGGGCCTGGTTAGTACTTGGATGGGAGACCGCCTGGGAATACCGGGTGCTGTAGGCTTTTTGCCTCCCGCTCCGCCCGCCTTCTCCTTTACTCGCCCGCGGCGGGGGGGCCGCCGGCTCCGCCCCCGCCGAGCCCCGCTGCAGGCAGGAGTCAAGGTGGTTTGCCTGCCCGAGCAGGAAGCTTGGGCGATGGCAGAAGCGGGAAGAAACTCTTGAGCACAGGTTCTTGGGATCCACGGAGCAGCGCATGCACATGCGATGGCTGCCTACACAGCTGGCTTGCTTGTCTGTGGGGAAAGGCGAGATGGGTCAGGGCCTGGGTTCCTGAGGGGCTGAGAATCAAGGCAGGGATAGAAGAAAGGGGACAGGCCCACATCCCCTGAACCCACGCCGGCGCCCACTCACCTTTGTGGAAAATACGATTGAAAAGTGCCCGCAAGAATCTCTTCAGATGCCTCCAGAGTTGAGGGAAGAAGGGGAGGGGCGAGGCCGGGAGCAGGGTGAGCCCTGAAATCCAACCCTTGTCCGGTCACACCCCAGCAGCCCTCCCACCTCAGCCCCTTCAAGACCCCAGGGCTCCCCCAACCGCGCTGCACAGATCCTGCCCTGACCATAGTCACCACGTTGATCCCCACGTTGAGCAAGATGAAGCTGACCGGGATCAGAAGAATTGAGTATCCTTGCTCCTGGCATTTCCTGGGGATGGGGCCAGTGAACGGCTCGGCTCGGTAGTAGTGTCGCTCACCCATGGCCGTTGGTCCCAGGACTGCCTGGGCCCCCTGCCCTCCAGTTTTAACTGGGAGCCAGACTGGGTCATAATGGGGCAGGTGTTGAGGTCACAGTGAGGGAGGGGGATGAAAGAAAAGGGGGGCCCAGAGTGGCATTCCCTGGTAACCAGGGTCAGGTAAGCTGAGCCTGGACAGTCAAACAGGGCCCGGTGGCCGGCATACATCCCCTCGAGCGGTCATTCATTCGCTCACCGCCCGCTGACTCACTTGTTCAAATGACACATTGCGTCTCTTGGCCCCTCTTGAGACTAGGAAGACCTTGGCCTCAGAGGCCTGCTGAAGGCCTGGCTGGAGTCCAGAGCCTCAGCCTTCTTCATGCCCTTCACTGGGCCTGGAGCTGGACCTGCCCAGATGTGGAACCTCCCAGTTTGGAAGCAACTTCTTGTATGAGGCTCTCTGTGGACAGGGACAGCTGAGACACAGAGGAGGTGCCCAGAGACCAGGGGTTTGGAGTCTGCAGCTGCAGATGTACTTAGTGCATGGTATAGGACCAGGAGGGGCCTGCTGGCAGAACTGTGGCCACTAAACCAAAGGGAACCTCAGGCCAAGAAGGGGACACTGGCTTCTTATTGCAGGAAGCCAAGCGCAGGGACCCAGGCTGGCAGAAGGAGTGGCGCTTCCAAGCCACAGACCACCAATGTTTCCTGGACTCTGGCGCTCTTTATTCCTCTCTCCATGCCCTGCCGCCCCCTGCCCCTGCCCCCATTTGCTGCTGGTAAGTTCATTTTCCCAGTCTGGCTCCCGTGCAGAGAGGGCCTGGAGGCCGAGGTGGAAGGTAGCAGCGAGTTGGCCCGCGCTTGGCCCTCCTGCGGTTGCCGCTTCAGCACCAGACTGTCATACACCTGGTAGTTGGCATTGCCTCCCGGGTTCCGGCTGAGTGGCATGAAGGTGGGCGGGGGTGGAGGGTGCTCGGTAGCCTGGACGTCGGGCAGGAGGTGAGAGGGGCGGAGGAGCAGCGCTGAGCTGGGAGCCGGGGCCCGCTGGTCCGAGGCCTCGGCCAGTACCGTGAGGGAGGCGGAGGTGGCCACAGGGCGCCGCAAGGGCAGGATCTCAGCCCATTCGGCCGCCGGGTGCCGCACCTCGTGGGGATCGCGGGAGTAATCCAAGTGTCCCGTGGAGGGGTGCAGGCTGCGGTTGGACTCGCTGTGAGCACAGCTGGGGAGGCTACGTCTGTGGGCCGGTGGGGTGTTGCGCTACCAGGCTTCGGGCCGGTAGCCCGGAGGCACCAGAGCGGATGGAGGCTCAGAGCCCTCCAGACCCAGACTCCGCCGCGGGCCCAGTTGCCGTCCTTTCGGCCCGTGAGCCCCTCGACCTGCACCTGGCCGCCCCCACCGGCGCCCAGCCCCGGCGCCGCCACCTGTGTGCCGGTGTGTCCCTCCACAGCTCCCTCCGACAAAAGCCCCCCCACCACCACCCCGCCCCTCTGGCGTGTCAGCGCGGCCAGGTGCGGGAGCGGGATGGAGGGCAGGGGCCGCTTCCCCGGGCCTGCCGGCCACCAGGGGCGGGGTCCTGAGCTCGGCGGGGTGTGTGGGGCAGGGGTGGCCTTGCCGGGGCTGAGGGGCCGTGGCGACTCAATGGTGGCTCCCAGTGGCTTCGGGCCAGCTGCTGTCGGGCAGGAGGGCCGGCCCGGGCTGCGGCCGGGCTGCGCCTAGCGCCGCGTGGGCGGGCAGGGCCGATGACCAAGGGACCGCGGGCCCCGGGCCCTGAAGCCTCCGGGGCCACGTCCCTGTGAGCGACGTGCGGGATCTTGGGCGGGGCGCCAAGCGCCGAAGGGTTTGCTGGGTCACGGCCGCCCTGGGCTGGGAGGTGGTCGCCAAACCCTCCGCCGCCGCCCGATACCCGAGACCTCCGTTCCCCCTGCCGGGGCGGGCGAGGGGGCCGTGCCAGGGCGGGCGGGCCGCCAGGCTGGCGTTAAGGCGCCAGCGCCTGCGAAACTGGGCCTCAAGAGGCAGCCAGCGGACCCCGCCCCCGTCTACGGCCATACCACCCTGAACGCGCCCGATCTCGTCTGATCTCGGAAGCTAAGCAGGGTCGGGCCTGGTTAGTACTTGGATGGGAGACCGCCTGGGAATACCGGGTGCTGTAGGCTTTTTGCCTCCCGCTCCGCCCGCCTTCTCCTTTACTCGCCCGCGGCGGGGGCCGCCGGCTCCGCCCCCGCCGGGCCCCGCTGCAGGCCCCACCTCCTCAGGCCCCTCCCACCACGGCGCGCGCCGGCGGGGGCGCTCCCCGCCGGCCCGGCCGGCCAGGCGGCCAGAAGGCGGCCCTGGAAGGCAGCCGCACCCCAGACGCTCCCGGGGCGGCTGGCCCGGACCCAGACTCCGCCGCGGGCCCAGTTGCCGTCCTTTCGGCCCGTGAGCCCCTCGACCTGCACCTGGCCGCCCCCACCGGCGCCCAGCCCCGCCGCCGACACCTGTGTGCCGGTGTGTCCCTCCACAGCTCCCTCCGACAAAAGCCCCCCCACCACCACCCCGCCCCTCTGGCGTGTCACCGCGGCCGGGTGCGGGAGCGGGATGGAGGGCAGGGGCCGCTTCCCCGGGCCTGCCGGCCACCAGGGGCGGGGTCCTGAGCTCGGCGGGGGGTGTGGGGCAGGGGTGGCCTTGCCGGGGCTGAGGGGCCGTGGCGACTCAATGGTGGCTCCCAGTGGCTTCGGGCCAGCTGCTGTCGGGCAGGAGGGCCGGCCCGGGCTGTGGTCGGGCTGCGCCTAGCGCCGCGTGGGCGGGCAGGGCCGATGCCCAAGGGACCGCGGGCCCCGGGCCCTGAAGCCTCCGGGGCCACGTCCCTGTGAGCGACGTGCGGGATCTTGGGCGGGGCGCCAAGCGCCGAAGGGTTTGCTGGGTCACGGCCGCCCTGGGCTGGGAGGTGGTCGCCAAACCCTCCGCCGCCGCCAGATACCCGAGACCTCCGTTCCCCCTGCCGGGGCGGGCGGGCCGCCAGGCTGGCGTTAGGGCGCCAGCGCCAGCGAAACTGGGCCTCTAGAGGCCGCCCGCGGCCCCCGCCCCCGTCTACGGCCATACCACCCTGAACGCGCCCGATCTCGTCTGATCTCGGAAGCTAAGCAGGGTCGGGCCTGGTTAGTACTTGGATGGGAGACCGCCTGGGAATACCGGGTGCTGTAGGCTTTTTGCCTCCCGCTCCGCCCGCCTTCTCCTTTACTCGCCCGCGGCGGGGGGGCCGCCGGCTCCGCCCCCGCCGAGCCCCGCTGCAGGCAGGAGTCAAGGTGGTTTGCCTGCCCGAGCAGGAAGCTTGGGCGATGGCAGAAGCGGGAAGAAACTCTTGAGCACAGGTTCTTGGGATCCACGGAGCAGCGCATGCACATGCGATGGCTGCCTACACAGCTGGCTTGCTTGTCTGTGGGGAAAGGCGAGATGGGTCAGGGCCTGGGTTCCTGAGGGGCTGAGAATCAAGGCAGGGATAGAAGAAAGGGGACAGGCCCACATCCCCTGAACCCACGCCGGCGCCCACTCACCTTTGTGGAAAATACGATTGAAAAGTGCCCGCAAGAATCTCTTCAGATGCCTCCAGAGTTGAGGGAAGAAGGGGAGGGGCGAGGCCGGGAGCAGGGTGAGCCCTGAAATCCAACCCTTGTCCGGTCACACCCCAGCAGCCCTCCCACCTCAGCCCCTTCAAGACCCCAGGGCTCCCCCAACCGCGCTGCACAGATCCTGCCCTGACCATAGTCACCACGTTGATCCCCACGTTGAGCAAGATGAAGCTGACCGGGATCAGAAGAATTGAGTATCCTTGCTCCTGGCATTTCCTGGGGATGGGGCCAGTGAACGGCTCGGCTCGGTAGTAGTGTCGCTCACCCATGGCCGTTGGTCCCAGGACTGCCTGGGCCCCCTGCCCTCCAGTTTTAACTGGGAGCCAGACTGGGTCATAATGGGGCAGGTGTTGAGGTCACAGTGAGGGAGGGGGATGAAAGAAAAGGGGGGCCCAGAGTGGCATTCCCTGGTAACCAGGGTCAGGTAAGCTGAGCCTGGACAGTCAAACAGGGCCCGGTGGCCGGCATACATCCCCTCGAGCGGTCATTCATTCGCTCACCGCCCGCTGACTCACTTGTTCAAATGACACATTGCGTCTCTTGGCCCCTCTTGAGACTAGGAAGACCTTGGCCTCAGAGGCCTGCTGAAGGCCTGGCTGGAGTCCAGAGCCTCAGCCTTCTTCATGCCCTTCACTGGGCCTGGAGCTGGACCTGCCCAGATGTGGAACCTCCCAGTTTGGAAGCAACTTCTTGTATGAGGCTCTCTGTGGACAGGGACAGCTGAGACACAGAGGAGGTGCCCAGAGACCAGGGGTTTGGAGTCTGCAGCTGCAGATGTACTTAGTGCATGGTATAGGACCAGGAGGGGCCTGCTGGCAGAACTGTGGCCACTAAACCAAAGGGAACCTCAGGCCAAGAAGGGGACACTGGCTTCTTATTGCAGGAAGCCAAGCGCAGGGACCCAGGCTGGCAGAAGGAGTGGCGCTTCCAAGCCACAGACCACCAATGTTTCCTGGACTCTGGCGCTCTTTATTCCTCTCTCCATGCCCTGCCGCCCCCTGCCCCTGCCCCTGCCCCCATTTGCTGCTGGTAAGTTCATTTTCCCAGTCTGGCTCCCGTGCAGAGAGGGCCTGGAGGCCGAGGTGGAAGGTAGCAGCGAGTTGGCCCGCGCTTGGCCCTCCTGCGGTTGCCGCTTCAGCACCAGACTGTCATACACCTGGTAGTTGGCATTGCCTCCCGGGTTCCGGCTGAGTGGCATGAAGGTGGGCGGGGGTGGAGGGTGCTCGGTAGCCTGGACGTCGGGCAGGAGGTGAGAGGGGCGGAGGAGCAGCGCTGAGCTGGGAGCCGGGGCCCGCTGGTCCGAGGCCTCGGCCAGTACCGTGAGGGAGGCGGAGGTGGCCACAGGGCGCCGCAAGGGCGGGATCTCAGCCCATTCGGCCGCCGGGTGCCGCACCTCGTGGGGATCGCGGGAGTAATCCAAGTGTCCCGTGGAGGGGTGCAGGCTGCAGTTGGACTCGCTGTGAGCACAGCTGGGGAGGCTACGTCTGTGGGCCGGTGGGGTGTTGCGCTACCAGGCTTCGGGCCGGTAGCCCGGAGGCACCAGAGCGGATGGAGGCTCAGAGCCCTACAGACCCAGACTCCGCCGCGGGCCCAGTTGCCGTCCTTTTGGCCCGTGAGCCCCTCGACCTGCACCTGGCCGCCCCCACCGGCGCCCAGCCCCGGCGCCGCCACCTGTGTGCCGGTGTGTCCCTCCACAGCTCCCTCCGACAAAAGCCCCCCCACCACCACCCCGCCCCTCTGGCGTGTCACCGCGGCCGGGTGCGGGAGCGGGATGGAGGGCAGGGGCCGCTTCCCCGGGCCTGCCGGCCACCAGGGGCGGGGTCCTGAGCTCGGCGGGGGGTGTGGGGCAGGGGTGGCCTTGCCGGGGCTGAGGGGCCGTGGCGACTCAATGGTGGCTCCCAGTGGCTTCGGGCCAGCTGCTGTCGGGCAGGAGGGCCGGCCCGGGCTGTGGTCGGGCTGCGCCTAGCGCCGCGTGGGCGGGCAGGGCCGATGCCCAAGGGACCGCGGGCCCCGGGCCCTGAAGCCTCCGGGGCCACGTCCCTGTGAGCGACGTGCGGGATCTTGGGCGGGGCGCCAAGCGCCCAAGGCTTTGCTGGGTCACGGCCGCCCTGGGCTGGGAGGTGGTCGCCAAACCCTCCGCCGCCGCCCGATACCCGAGACCTCCGTTGCCCCTGCCTGGGCGGGCGAGGGGGCCCTGCCGGAGCGGGCGGGCCGCCAGGCTGGCGTTAAGGCGCCAGCGCCTGCGAAACTGGGCCTCAAGAGGCAGCCCGCGGCCCCCGCCCCCATCTACGGCCATATCACCCTGAACGCGCCCGATCTTGTCTGATCTCGGAAGCTAAGCAGGGTCGGGCCTGGTTAGTACTTGGATGGGAGACCGCCTGGGAATACCGGGTGCTGTAGGCTTTTTGCCTCCCGCTCCGCCCGCCTTCTCCTTTACTCGCCCGCGGCGGGGGGGCCGCCGGCTCCGCCCCCGCCGAGCCCCGCTGCAGGCAGGAGTCAAGGTGGTTTGCCTGCCCGAGCAGGAAGCTTGGGCGATGGCAGAAGCGGGAAGAAACTCTTGAGCACAGGTTCTTGGGATCCACGGAGCAGCGCATGCACATGCGATGGCTGCCTACACAGCTGGCTTGCTTGTCTGTGGGGAAAGGCGAGATGGGTCAGGGCCTGGGTTCCTGAGGGGCTGAGAATCAAGGCAGGGATAGAAGAAAGGGGACAGGCCCACATCCCCTGAACCCACGCCGGCGCCCACTCACCTTTGTGGAAAATACGATTGAAAAGTGCCCGCAAGAATCTCTTCAGATGCCTCCAGAGTTGAGGGAAGAAGGGGAGGGGCGAGGCCGGGAGCAGGGTGAGCCCTGAAATCCAACCCTTGTCCGGTCACACCCCAGCAGCCCTCCCACCTCAGCCCCTTCAAGACCCCAGGGCTCCCCCAACCGCGCTGCACAGATCCTGCCCTGACCATAGTCACCACGTTGATCCCCACGTTGAGCAAGATGAAGCTGACCGGGATCAGAAGAATTGAGTATCCTTGCTCCTGGCATTTCCTGGGGATGGGGCCAGTGAACGGCTCGGCTCGGTAGTAGTGTCGCTCACCCATGGCCGTTGGTCCCAGGACTGCCTGGGCCCCCTGCCCTCCAGTTTTAACTGGGAGCCAGACTGGGTCATAATGGGGCAGGTGTTGAGGTCACAGTGAGGGAGGGGGATGAAAGAAAAGGGGGGCCCAGAGTGGCATTCCCTGGTAACCAGGGTCAGGTAAGCTGAGCCTGGACAGTCAAACAGGGCCCGGTGGCCGGCATACATCCCCTCGAGCGGTCATTCATTCGCTCACCGCCCGCTGACTCACTTGTTCAAATGACACATTGCGTCTCTTGGCCCCTCTTGAGACTAGGAAGACCTTGGCCTCAGAGGCCTGCTGAAGGCCTGGCTGGAGTCCAGAGCCTCAGCCTTCTTCATGCCCTTCACTGGGCCTGGAGCTGGACCTGCCCAGATGTGGAACCTCCCAGTTTGGAAGCAACTTCTTGTATGAGGCTCTCTGTGGACAGGGACAGCTGAGACACAGAGGAGGTGCCCAGAGACCAGGGGTTTGGAGTCTGCAGCTGCAGATGTACTTAGTGCATGGTATAGGACCAGGAGGGGCCTGCTGGCAGAACTGTGGCCACTAAACCAAAGGGAACCTCAGGCCAAGAAGGGGACACTGGCTTCTTATTGCAGGAAGCCAAGCGCAGGGACCCAGGCTGGCAGAAGGAGTGGCGCTTCCAAGCCACAGACCACCAATGTTTCCTGGACTCTGGCGCTCTTTATTCCTCTCTCCATGCCCTGCCGCCCCCTGCCCCTGCCCCTGCCCCCATTTGCTGCTGGTAAGTTCATTTTCCCAGTCTGGCTCCCGTGCAGAGAGGGCCTGGAGGCCGAGGTGGAAGGTAGCAGCGAGTTGGCCCGCGCTTGGCCCTCCTGCGGTTGCCGCTTCAGCACCAGACTGTCATACACCTGGTAGTTGGCATTGCCTCCCGGGTTCCGGCTGAGTGGCATGAAGGTGGGCGGGGGTGGAGGGTGCTCGGTAGCCTGGACGTCGGGCAGGAGGTGAGAGGGGCGGAGGAGCAGCGCTGAGCTGGGAGCCGGGGCCCGCTGGTCCGAGGCCTCGGCCAGTACCGTGAGGGAGGCGGAGGTGGCCACAGGGCGCCGCAAGGGCGGGATCTCAGCCCATTCGGCCGCCGGGTGCCGCACCTCGTGGGGATCGCGGGAGTAATCCAAGTGTCCCGTGGAGGGGTGCAGGCTGCAGTTGGACTCGCTGTGAGCACAGCTGGGGAGGCTACGTCTGTGGGCCGGTGGGGTGTTGCGCTACCAGGCTTCGGGCCGGTAGCCCGGAGGCACCAGAGCGGATGGAGGCTCAGAGCCCTACAGACCCAGACTCCGCCGCGGGCCCAGTTGCCGTCCTTTTGGCCCGTGAGCCCCTCGACCTGCACCTGGCCGCCCCCACCGGCGCCCAGCCCCGGCGCCGCCACCTGTGTGCCGGTGTGTCCCTCCACAGCTCCCTCCGACAAAAGCCCCCCCACCACCACCCCGCCCCTCTGGCGTGTCACCGCGGCCGGGTGCGGGAGCGGGATGGAGGGCAGGGGCCGCTTCCCCGGGCCTGCCGGCCACCAGGGGCGGGGTCCTGAGCTCGGCGGGGGGTGTGGGGCAGGGGTGGCCTTGCCGGGGCTGAGGGGCCGTGGCGACTCAATGGTGGCTCCCAGTGGCTTCGGGCCAGCTGCTGTCGGGCAGGAGGGCCGGCCCGGGCTGTGGTCGGGCTGCGCCTAGCGCCGCGTGGGCGGGCAGGGCCGATGCCCAAGGGACCGCGGGCCCCGGGCCCTGAAGCCTCCGGGGCCACGTCCCTGTGAGCGACGTGCGGGATCTTGGGCGGGGCGCCAAGCGCCCAAGGCTTTGCTGGGTCACGGCCGCCCTGGGCTGGGAGGTGGTCGCCAAACCCTCCGCCGCCGCCCGATACCCGAGACCTCCGTTGCCCCTGCCTGGGCGGGCGAGGGGGCCCTGCCGGAGCGGGCGGGCCGCCAGGCTGGCGTTAAGGCGCCAGCGCCTGCGAAACTGGGCCTCAAGAGGCAGCCCGCGGCCCCCGCCCCCATCTACGGCCATATCACCCTGAACGCGCCCGATCTTGTCTGATCTCGGAAGCTAAGCAGGGTCGGGCCTGGTTAGTACTTGGATGGGAGACCGCCTGGGAATACCGGGTGCTGTAGGCTTTTTGCCTCCCGCTCCGCCCGCCTTCTCCTTTACTCGCCCGCGGCGGGGGGGCCGCCGGCTCCGCCCCCGCCGAGCCCCGCTGCAGGCAGGAGTCAAGGTGGTTTGCCTGCCCGAGCAGGAAGCTTGGGCGATGGCAGAAGCGGGAAGAAACTCTTGAGCACAGGTTCTTGGGATCCACGGAGCAGCGCATGCACATGCGATGGCTGCCTACACAGCTGGCTTGCTTGTCTGTGGGGAAAGGCGAGATGGGTCAGGGCCTGGGTTCCTGAGGGGCTGAGAATCAAGGCAGGGATAGAAGAAAGGGGACAGGCCCACATCCCCTGAACCCACGCCGGCGCCCACTCACCTTTGTGGAAAATACGATTGAAAAGTGCCCGCAAGAATCTCTTCAGATGCCTCCAGAGTTGAGGGAAGAAGGGGAGGGGCGAGGCCGGGAGCAGGGTGAGCCCTGAAATCCAACCCTTGTCCGGTCACACCCCAGCAGCCCTCCCACCTCAGCCCCTTCAAGACCCCAGGGCTCCCCCAACCGCGCTGCACAGATCCTGCCCTGACCATAGTCACCACGTTGATCCCCACGTTGAGCAAGATGAAGCTGACCGGGATCAGAAGAATTGAGTATCCTTGCTCCTGGCATTTCCTGGGGATGGGGCCAGTGAACGGCTCGGCTCGGTAGTAGTGTCGCTCACCCATGGCCGTTGGTCCCAGGACTGCCTGGGCCCCCTGCCCTCCAGTTTTAACTGGGAGCCAGACTGGGTCATAATGGGGCAGGTGTTGAGGTCACAGTGAGGGAGGGAGATGAAAGAAAAGGGGGGCCCAGAGTGGCATTCCCTGGTAACCAGGGTCAGGTAAGCTGAGCCTGGACAGTCAAACAGGGCCCGGTGGCCGGCATACATCCCCTCGAGCGGTCATTCATTCGCTCACCGCCCGCTGACTCACTTGTTCAAATGACACATTGCGTCTCTTGGCCCCTCTTGAGACTAGGAAGACCTTGGCCTCAGAGGCCTGCTGAAGGCCTGGCTGGAGTCCAGAGCCTCAGCCTTCTTCATGCCCTTCACTGGGCCTGGAGCTGGACCTGCCCAGATGTGGAACCTCCCAGTTTGGAAGCAACTTCTTGTATGAGGCTCTCTGTGGACAGGGACAGCTGAGACACAGAGGAGGTGCCCAGAGACCAGGGGTTTGGAGTCTGCAGCTGCAGATGTACTTAGTGCATGGTATAGGACCAGGAGGGGCCTGCTGGCAGAACTGTGGCCACTAAACCAAAGGGAACCTCAGGCCAAGAAGGGGACACTGGCTTCTTATTGCAGGAAGCCAAGCGCAGGGACCCAGGCTGGCAGAAGGAGTGGCGCTTCCAAGCCACAGACCACCAATGTTTCCTGGACTCTGGCGCTCTTTATTCCTCTCTCCATGCCCTGCCGCCCCCTGCCCCTGCCCCCATTTGCTGCTGGTAAGTTCATTTTCCCAGTCTGGCTCCCGTGCAGAGAGGGCCTGGAGGCCGAGGTGGAAGGTAGCAGCGAGTTGGCCCGCGCTTGGCCCTCCTGCGGTTGCCGCTTCAGCACCAGACTGTCATACACCTGGTAGTTGGCATTGCCTCCCGGGTTCCGGCTGAGTGGCATGAAGGTGGGCGGGGGTGGAGGGTGCTCGGTAGCCTGGACGTCGGGCAGGAGGTGAGAGGGGCGGAGGAGCAGCGCTGAGCTGGGAGCCGGGGCCCGCTGGTCCGAGGCCTCGGCCAGTACCGTGAGGGAGGCGGAGGTGGCCACAGGGCGCCGCAAGGGCAGGATCTCAGCCCATTCGGCCGCCGGGTGCCGCACCTCGTGGGGATCGCGGGAGTAATCCAAGTGTCCCGTGGAGGGGTGCAGGCTGCGGTTGGACTCGCTGTGAGCACAGCTGGGGAGGCTACGTCTGTGGGCCGGTGGGGTGTTGCGCTACCAGGCTTCGGGCCGGTAGCCCGGAGGCACCAGAGCGGATGGAGGCTCAGAGCCCTCCAGACCCAGACTCCGCCGCGGGCCCAGTTGCCGTCCTTTCGGCCCGTGAGCCCCTCGACCTGCACCTGGCCGCCCCCACCGGCGCCCAGCCCCGGCGCCGCCACCTGTGTGCCGGTGTGTCCCTCCACAGCTCCCTCTGACAAAAGCCCCCCCACCACCACCCCGCCCCTCTGGCGTGTCACCGCGGCCGGGTGCGGGAGCGGGATGGAGGGCAGGGGCCGCTTCCCCGGGCCTGCCGGCCACCAGGGGCGGGGTCCTGAGCTCGGCGGGGGGTGTGGGGCAGGGGTGGCCTTGCCGGGGCTAAGGGGCCGTGGCGACTCAATGGTGGCTCCCAGTGGCTTCGGGCCAGCTGCTGTCGGGCAGGAGGGCCGGCCCGGGCTGTGGCCGGGCTGCGCCTAGCGCCGCGTGGGCGGGCAGGGCCGATGCCCAAGGGACCGCGGGCCCCGGGCCCTGAAGCCTCCGGGGCCACGTCCCTGTGAGCGACGTGCGGGATCTTGGGCGGGGCGCCAAGCGCCGAAGGCTTTGCTGGGTCACGGCCGCCCTGGGCTGGGAGGTGGTCGCCAAACCCTCCGCCGCCGCCCGATACCCGAGACCTCCGTTCCCCCTGCCGGGGCGGGCGGGCCGCCAGGCTGGCGTTAGGGCGCCAGCGCCAGCGAAACTGGGCCTCTAGAGGCCGCCCGCGGCCCCCGCCCCCGTCTACGGCCATACCACCCTGAACGCGCCCGATCTCGTCTGATCTCGGAAGCTAAGCAGGGTCGGGCCTGGTTAGTACTTGGATGGGAGACCGCCTGGGAATACCGGGTGCTGTAGGCTTTTTGCCTCCCGCTCCGCCCGCCTTCTCCTTTACTCGCCCGCGGCGGGGGGGCCGCCGGCTCCGCCCCCGCCGAGCCCCGCTGCAGGCAGGAGTCAAGGTGGTTTGCCTGCCCGAGCAGGAAGCTTGGGCGATGGCAGAAGCGGGAAGAAACTCTTGAGCACAGGTTCTTGGGATCCACGGAGCAGCGCATGCACATGCGATGGCTGCCTACACAGCTGGCTTGCTTGTCTGTGGGGAAAGGCGAGATGGGTCAGGGCCTGGGTTCCTGAGGGGCTGAGAATCAAGGCAGGGATAGAAGAAAGGGGACAGGCCCACATCCCCTGAACCCACGCCGGCGCCCACTCACCTTTGTGGAAAATACGATTGAAAAGTGCCCGCAAGAATCTCTTCAGATGCCTCCAGAGTTGAGGGAAGAAGGGGAGGGGCGAGGCCGGGAGCAGGGTGAGCCCTGAAATCCAACCCTTGTCCGGTCACACCCCAGCAGCCCTCCCACCTCAGCCCCTTCAAGACCCCAGGGCTCCCCCAACCGCGCTGCACAGATCCTGCCCTGACCATAGTCACCACGTTGATCCCCACGTTGAGCAAGATGAAGCTGACCGGGATCAGAAGAATTGAGTATCCTTGCTCCTGGCATTTCCTGGGGATGGGGCCAGTGAACGGCTCGGCTCGGTAGTAGTGTCGCTCACCCATGGCCGTTGGTCCCAGGACTGCCTGGGCCCCCTGCCCTCCAGTTTTAACTGGGAGCCAGACTGGGTCATAATGGGGCAGGTGTTGAGGTCACAGTGAGGGAGGGGGATGAAAGAAAAGGGGGGCCCAGAGTGGCATTCCCTGGTAACCAGGGTCAGGTAAGCTGAGCCTGAACAGTCAAACAGGGCCCGGTGGCCGGCATACATCCCCTCGAGCGGTCATTCATTCGCTCACCGCCCGCTGACTCACTTGTTCAAATGACACATTGCGTCTCTTGGCCCCTCTTGAGACTAGGAAGACCTTGGCCTCAGAGGCCTGCTGAAGGCCTGGCTGGAGTCCAGAGCCTCAGCCTTCTTCATGCCCTTCACTGGGCCTGGAGCTGGACCTGCCCAGATGTGGAACCTCCCAGTTTGGAAGCAACTTCTTGTATGAGGCTCTCTGTGGACAGGGACAGCTGAGACACAGAGGAGGTGCCCAGAGACCAGGGGTTTGGAGTCTGCAGCTGCAGATGTACTTAGTGCATGGTATAGGACCAGGAGGGGCCTGCTGGCAGAACTGTGGCCACTAAACCAAAGGGAACCTCAGGCCAAGAAGGGGACACTGGCTTCTTATTGCAGGAAGCCAAGCGCAGGGACCCAGGCTGGCAGAAGGAGTGGCGCTTCCAAGCCACAGACCACCAATGTTTCCTGGACTCTGGCGCTCTTTATTCCTCTCTCCATGCCCTGCCGCCCCCTGCCCCTGCCCCTGCCCCCATTTGCTGCTGGTAAGTTCATTTTCCCAGTCTGGCTCCCGTGCAGAGAGGGCCTGGAGGCCGAGGTGGAAGGTAGCAGCGAGTTGGCCCGCGCTTGGCCCTCCTGCGGTTGCCGCTTCAGCACCAGACTGTCATACACCTGGTAGTTGGCATTGCCTCCCGGGTTCCGGCTGAGTGGCATGAAGGTGGGCGGGGGTGGAGGGTGCTCGGTAGCCTGGAGGTCGGGCAGGAGGTGAGAGGGGCGGAGGAGCAGCGCTGAGCTGGGAGCCGGGGCCCGCTGGTCCGAGGCCTCGGCCAGTACCGTGAGGGAGGCGGAGGTGGCCACAGGGCGCCGCAAGGGCGGGATCTCAGCCCATTCGGCCGCCGGGTGCCGCACCTCGTGGGGATCGCGGGAGTAATCCAAGTGTCCCGTGGAGGGGTGCAGGCTGCAGTTGGACTCGCTGTGAGCACAGCTGGGGAGGCTACGTCTGTGGGCCGGTGGGGTGTTGCGCTACCAGGCTTCGGGCCGGTAGCCCGGAGGCACCAGAGCGGATGGAGGCTCAGAGCCCTACAGACCCAGACTCCGCCGCGGGCCCAGTTGCCGTCCTTTTGGCCCGTGAGCCCCTCGACCTGCACCTGGCCGCCCCCACCGGCGCCCAGCCCCGGCGCCGCCACCTGTGTGCCGGTGTGTCCCTCCACAGCTCCCTCCGACAAAAGCCCCCCCACCACCACCCCGCCCCTCTGGCGTGTCACCGCGGCCGGGTGCGGGAGCGGGATGGAGGGCAGGGGCCGCTTCCCCGGGCCTGCCGGCCACCAGGGGCGGGGTCCTGAGCTCGGCGGGGGGTGTGGGGCAGGGGTGGCCTTGCCGGGGCTGAGGGGCCGTGGCGACTCAATGGTGGCTCCCAGTGGCTTCGGGCCAGCTGCTGTCGGGCAGGAGGGCCGGCCCGGGCTGTGGTCGGGCTGCGCCTAGCGCCGCGTGGGCGGGCAGGGCCGATGCCCAAGGGACCGCGGGCCCCGGGCCCTGAAGCCTCCGGGGCCACGTCCCTGTGAGCGACGTGCGGGATCTTGGGCGGGGCGCCAAGCGCCGAAGGCTTTGCTGGGTCACGGCCGCCCTGGGCTGGGAGGTGGTCGCCAAACCCTCCGCCGCCGCCCGATACCCGAGACCTCCGTTGCCCCTGCCTGGGCGGGCGAGGGGGCCCTGCCGGAGCGGGCGGGCCGCCAGGCTGGCGTTAAGGCGCCAGCGCCTGCGAAACTGGGCCTCAAGAGGCAGCCCGCGGCCCCCGCCCCCATCTACGGCCATATCACCCTGAACGCGCCCGATCTTGTCTGATCTCGGAAGCTAAGCAGGGTCGGGCCTGGTTAGTACTTGGATGGGAGACCGCCTGGGAATACCGGGTGCTGTAGGCTTTTTGCCTCCCGCTCCGCCCGCCTTCTCCTTTACTCGCCCGCGGCGGGGGGGCCGCCGGCTCCGCCCCCGCCGAGCCCCGCTGCAGGCAGGAGTCAAGGTGGTTTGCCTGCCCGAGCAGGAAGCTTGGGCGATGGCAGAAGCGGGAAGAAACTCTTGAGCACAGGTTCTTGGGATCCACGGAGCAGCGCATGCACATGCGATGGCTGCCTACACAGCTGGCTTGCTTGTCTGTGGGGAAAGGCGAGATGGGTCAGGGCCTGGGTTCCTGAGGGGCTGAGAATCAAGGCAGGGATAGAAGAAAGGGGACAGGCCCACATCCCCTGAACCCACGCCGGCGCCCACTCACCTTTGTGGAAAATACGATTGAAAAGTGCCCGCAAGAATCTCTTCAGATGCCTCCAGAGTTGAGGGAAGAAGGGGAGGGGCGAGGCCGGGAGCAGGGTGAGCCCTGAAATCCAACCCTTGTCCGGTCACACCCCAGCAGCCCTCCCACCTCAGCCCCTTCAAGACCCCAGGGCTCCCCCAACCGCGCTGCACAGATCCTGCCCTGACCATAGTCACCACGTTGATCCCCACGTTGAGCAAGATGAAGCTGACCGGGATCAGAAGAATTGAGTATCCTTGCTCCTGGCATTTCCTGGGGATGGGGCCAGTGAACGGCTCGGCTCGGTAGTAGTGTCGCTCACCCATGGCCGTTGGTCCCAGGACTGCCTGGGCCCCCTGCCCTCCAGTTTTAACTGGGAGCCAGACTGGGTCATAATGGGGCAGGTGTTGAGGTCACAGTGAGGGAGGGGGATGAAAGAAAAGGGGGGCCCAGAGTGGCATTCCCTGGTAACCAGGGTCAGGTAAGCTGAGCCTGGACAGTCAAACAGGGCCCGGTGGCCGGCATACATCCCCTCGAGCGGTCATTCATTCGCTCACCGCCCGCTGACTCACTTGTTCAAATGACACATTGCGTCTCTTGGCCCCTCTTGAGACTAGGAAGACCTTGGCCTCAGAGGCCTGCTGAAGGCCTGGCTGGAGTCCAGAGCCTCAGCCTTCTTCATGCCCTTCACTGGGCCTGGAGCTGGACCTGCCCAGATGTGGAACCTCCCAGTTTGGAAGCAACTTCTTGTATGAGGCTCTCTGTGGACAGGGACAGCTGAGACACAGAGGAGGTGCCCAGAGACCAGGGGTTTGGAGTCTGCAGCTGCAGATGTACTTAGTGCATGGTATAGGACCAGGAGGGGCCTGCTGGCAGAACTGTGGCCACTAAACCAAAGGGAACCTCAGGCCAAGAAGGGGACACTGGCTTCTTATTGCAGGAAGCCAAGCGCAGGGACCCAGGCTGGCAGAAGGAGTGGCGCTTCCAAGCCACAGACCACCAATGTTTCCTGGACTCTGGCGCTCTTTATTCCTCTCTCCATGCCCTGCCGCCCCCTGCCCCTGCCCCCATTTGCTGCTGGTAAGTTCATTTTCCCAGTCTGGCTCCCGTGCAGAGAGGGCCTGGAGGCCGAGGTGGAAGGTAGCAGCGAGTTGGCCCGCGCTTGGCCCTCCTGCGGTTGCCGCTTCAGCACCAGACTGTCATACACCTGGTAGTTGGCATTGCCTCCCGGGTTCCGGCTGAGTGGCATGAAGGTGGGCGGGGGTGGAGGGTGCTCGGTAGCCTGGACGTCGGGCAGGAGGTGAGAGGGGCGGAGGAGCAGCGCTGAGCTGGGAGCCGGGGCCCGCTGGTCCGAGGCCTCGGCCAGTACCGTGAGGGAGGCGGAGGTGGCCACAGGGCGCCGCAAGGGCAGGATCTCAGCCCATTCGGCCGCCGGGTGCCGCACCTCGTGGGGATCGCGGGAGTAATCCAAGTGTCCCGTGGAGGGGTGCAGGCTGCGGTTGGACTCGCTGTGAGCACAGCTGGGGAGGCTACGTCTGTGGGCCGGTGGGGTGTTGCGCTACCAGGCTTCGGGCCGGTAGCCCGGAGGCACCAGAGCGGATGGAGGCTCAGAGCCCTCCAGACCCAGACTCCGCCGCGGGCCCAGTTGCCGTCCTTTCGGCCCGTGAGCCCCTCGACCTGCACCTGGCCGCCCCCACCGGCGCCCAGCCCCGGCGCCGCCACCTGTGTGCCGGTGTGTCCCTCCACAGCTCCCTCCGACAAAAGCCCCCCCACCACCACCCCGCCCCTCTGGCGTGTCAGCGCGGCCAGGTGCGGGAGCGGGATGGAGGGCAGGGGCCGCTTCCCCGGGCCTGCCGGCCACCAGGGGCGGGGTCCTGAGCTCGGCGGGGTGTGTGGGGCAGGGGTGGCCTTGCCGGGGCTGAGGGGCCGTGGCGACTCAATGGTGGCTCCCAGTGGCTTCGGGCCAGCTGCTGTCGGGCAGGAGGGCCGGCCCGGGCTGCGGCCGGGCTGCGCCTAGCGCCGCGTGGGCGGGCAGGGCCGATGACCAAGGGACCGCGGGCCCCGGGCCCTGAAGCCTCCGGGGCCACGTCCCTGTGAGCGACGTGCGGGATCTTGGGCGGGGCGCCAAGCGCCGAAGGGTTTGCTGGGTCACGGCCGCCCTGGGCTGGGAGGTGGTCGCCAAACCCTCCGCCGCCGCCCGATACCCGAGACCTCCGTTCCCCCTGCCGGGGCGGGCGAGGGGGCCGTGCCAGGGCGGGCGGGCCGCCAGGCTGGCGTTAAGGCGCCAGCGCCTGCGAAACTGGGCCTCAAGAGGCAGCCAGCGGACCCCGCCCCCGTCTACGGCCATACCACCCTGAACGCGCCCGATCTCGTCTGATCTCGGAAGCTAAGCAGGGTCGGGCCTGGTTAGTACTTGGATGGGAGACCGCCTGGGAATACCGGGTGCTGTAGGCTTTTTGCCTCCCGCTCCGCCCGCCTTCTCCTTTACTCGCCCGCGGCGGGGGCCGCCGGCTCCGCCCCCGCCGGGCCCCGCTGCAGGCCCCACCTCCTCAGGCCCCTCCCACCACGGCGCGCGCCGGCGGGGGCGCTCCCCGCCGGCCCGGCCGGCCAGGCGGCCAGAAGGCGGCCCTGGAAGGCAGCCGCACCCCAGACGCTCCCGGGGCGGCTGGCCCGGACCCAGACTCCGCCGCGGGCCCAGTTGCCGTCCTTTCGGCCCGTGAGCCCCTCGACCTGCACCTGGCCGCCCCCACCGGCGCCCAGCCCCGCCGCCGACACCTGTGTGCCGGTGTGTCCCTCCACAGCTCCCTCCGACAAAAGCCCCCCCACCACCACCCCGCCCCTCTGGCGTGTCACCGCGGCCGGGTGCGGGAGCGGGATGGAGGGCAGGGGCCGCTTCCCCGGGCCTGCCGGCCACCAGGGGCGGGGTCCTGAGCTCGGCGGGGGGTGTGGGGCAGGGGTGGCCTTGCCGGGGCTGAGGGGCCGTGGCGACTCAATGGTGGCTCCCAGTGGCTTCGGGCCAGCTGCTGTCGGGCAGGAGGGCCGGCCCGGGCTGTGGTCGGGCTGCGCCTAGCGCCGCGTGGGCGGGCAGGGCCGATGCCCAAGGGACCGCGGGCCCCGGGCCCTGAAGCCTCCGGGGCCACGTCCCTGTGAGCGACGTGCGGGATCTTGGGCGGGGCGCCAAGCGCCGAAGGGTTTGCTGGGTCACGGCCGCCCTGGGCTGGGAGGTGGTCGCCAAACCCTCCGCCGCCGCCAGATACCCGAGACCTCCGTTCCCCCTGCCGGGGCGGGCGGGCCGCCAGGCTGGCGTTAGGGCGCCAGCGCCAGCGAAACTGGGCCTCTAGAGGCCGCCCGCGGCCCCCGCCCCCGTCTACGGCCATACCACCCTGAACGCGCCCGATCTCGTCTGATCTCGGAAGCTAAGCAGGGTCGGGCCTGGTTAGTACTTGGATGGGAGACCGCCTGGGAATACCGGGTGCTGTAGGCTTTTTGCCTCCCGCTCCGCCCGCCTTCTCCTTTACTCGCCCGCGGCGGGGGGGCCGCCGGCTCCGCCCCCGCCGAGCCCCGCTGCAGGCAGGAGTCAAGGTGGTTTGCCTGCCCGAGCAGGAAGCTTGGGCGATGGCAGAAGCGGGAAGAAACTCTTGAGCACAGGTTCTTGGGATCCACGGAGCAGCGCATGCACATGCGATGGCTGCCTACACAGCTGGCTTGCTTGTCTGTGGGGAAAGGCGAGATGGGTCAGGGCCTGGGTTCCTGAGGGGCTGAGAATCAAGGCAGGGATAGAAGAAAGGGGACAGGCCCACATCCCCTGAACCCACGCCGGCGCCCACTCACCTTTGTGGAAAATACGATTGAAAAGTGCCCGCAAGAATCTCTTCAGATGCCTCCAGAGTTGAGGGAAGAAGGGGAGGGGCGAGGCCGGGAGCAGGGTGAGCCCTGAAATCCAACCCTTGTCCGGTCACACCCCAGCAGCCCTCCCACCTCAGCCCCTTCAAGACCCCAGGGCTCCCCCAACCGCGCTGCACAGATCCTGCCCTGACCATAGTCACCACGTTGATCCCCACGTTGAGCAAGATGAAGCTGACCGGGATCAGAAGAATTGAGTATCCTTGCTCCTGGCATTTCCTGGGGATGGGGCCAGTGAACGGCTCGGCTCGGTAGTAGTGTCGCTCACCCATGGCCGTTGGTCCCAGGACTGCCTGGGCCCCCTGCCCTCCAGTTTTAACTGGGAGCCAGACTGGGTCATAATGGGGCAGGTGTTGAGGTCACAGTGAGGGAGGGGGATGAAAGAAAAGGGGGGCCCAGAGTGGCATTCCCTGGTAACCAGGGTCAGGTAAGCTGAGCCTGGACAGTCAAACAGGGCCCGGTGGCCGGCATACATCCCCTCGAGCGGTCATTCATTCGCTCACCGCCCGCTGACTCACTTGTTCAAATGACACATTGCGTCTCTTGGCCCCTCTTGAGACTAGGAAGACCTTGGCCTCAGAGGCCTGCTGAAGGCCTGGCTGGAGTCCAGAGCCTCAGCCTTCTTCATGCCCTTCACTGGGCCTGGAGCTGGACCTGCCCAGATGTGGAACCTCCCAGTTTGGAAGCAACTTCTTGTATGAGGCTCTCTGTGGACAGGGACAGCTGAGACACAGAGGAGGTGCCCAGAGACCAGGGGTTTGGAGTCTGCAGCTGCAGATGTACTTAGTGCATGGTATAGGACCAGGAGGGGCCTGCTGGCAGAACTGTGGCCACTAAACCAAAGGGAACCTCAGGCCAAGAAGGGGACACTGGCTTCTTATTGCAGGAAGCCAAGCGCAGGGACCCAGGCTGGCAGAAGGAGTGGCGCTTCCAAGCCACAGACCACCAATGTTTCCTGGACTCTGGCGCTCTTTATTCCTCTCTCCATGCCCTGCCGCCCCCTGCCCCTGCCCCTGCCCCCATTTGCTGCTGGTAAGTTCATTTTCCCAGTCTGGCTCCCGTGCAGAGAGGGCCTGGAGGCCGAGGTGGAAGGTAGCAGCGAGTTGGCCCGTGCTTGGCCCTCCTGCGGTTGCCGCTTCAGCACCAGACTGTCATACACCTGGTAGTTGGCATTGCCTCCCGGGTTCCGGCTGAGTGGCATGAAGGTGGGCGGGGGTGGAGGGTGCTCGGTAGCCTGGACGTCGGGCAGGAGGTGAGAGGGGCGGAGGAGCAGCGCTGAGCTGGGAGCCGGGGCCCGCTGGTCCGAGGCCTCGGCCAGTACCGTGAGGGAGGCGGAGGTGGCCACAGGGCGCCGCAAGGGCGGGATCTCAGCCCATTCGGCCGCCGGGTGCCGCACCTCGTGGGGATCGCGGGAGTAATCCAAGTGTCCCGTGGAGGGGTGCAGGCTGCGGTTGGACTCGCTGTGAGCACAGCTGGGGAGGCTACGTCTGTGGGCCGGTGGGGTGTTGCGCTACCAGGCTTCGGGCCGGTAGCCCGGAGGCACCAGAGCGGATGGAGGCTCAGAGCCCTACAGACCCAGACTCCGCCGCGGGCCCAGTTGCCGTCCTTTTGGCCCGTGAGCCCCTCGACCTGCACCTGGCCGCCCCCACCGGCGCCCAGCCCCGGCGCCGCCACCTGTGTGCCGGTGTGTCCCTCCACAGCTCCCTCCGACAAAAGCCCCCCCACCACCACCCCGCCCCTCTGGCGTGTCACCGCGGCCGGGTGCGGGAGCGGGATGGAGGGCAGGGGCCGCTTCCCCGGGCCTGCCGGCCACCAGGGGCGGGGTCCTGAGCTCGGCGGGGTGTGTGGGGCAGGGGTGGCCTTGCCGGGGCTGAGGGGCCGTGGCGACTCAATGGTGGCTCCCAGTGGCTTCGGGCCAGCTGCTGTCGGGCAGGAGGGCCGGCCCGGGCTGTGGTCGGGCTGCGCCTAGCGCCGCGTGGGCGGGCAGGGCCGATGCCCAAGGGACCGCGGGCCCCGGGCCCTGAAGCCTCCGGGGCCACGTCCCTGTGAGCGACGTGCGGGATCTTGGGCGGGGCGCCAAGCGCCGAAGGCTTTGCTGGGTCACGGCCGCCCTGGGCTGGGAGGTGGTCGCCAAACCCTCCGCCGCCGCCCGATACCCGAGACCTCCGTTCCCCCTGCCGGGGCGGGCGGGCCGCCAGGCTGGCGTTAGGGCGCCAGCGCCAGCGAAACTGGGCCTCTAGAGGCCGCCCGCGGCCCCCGCCCCCGTCTACGGCCATACCACCCTGAACGCGCCCGATCTCGTCTGATCTCGGAAGCTAAGCAGGGTCGGGCCTGGTTAGTACTTGGATGGGAGACCGCCTGGGAATACCGGGTGCTGTAGGCTTTTTGCCTCCCGCTCCGCCCGCCTTCTCCTTTACTCGCCCGCGGCGTGGGGGCCGCCGGCTCCGCCCCCGCCGAGCCCCGCTGCAGGCAGGAGTCAAGGTGGTTTGCCTGCCCGAGCAGGAAGCTTGGGCGATGGCAGAAGCGGGAAGAAACTCTTGAGCACAGGTTCTTGGGATCCACGGAGCAGCGCATGCACATGCGATGGCTGCCTACACAGCTGGCTTGCTTGTCTGTGGGGAAAGGCGAGATGGGTCAGGGCCTGGGTTCCTGAGGGGCTGAGAATCAAGGCAGGGATAGAAGAAAGGGGACAGGCCCACATCCCCTGAACCCACGCCGGCGCCCACTCACCTTTGTGGAAAATACGATTGAAAAGTGCCCGCAAGAATCTCTTCAGATGCCTCCAGAGTTGAGGGAAGAAGGGGAGGGGCGAGGCCGGGAGCAGGGTGAGCCCTGAAATCCAACCCTTGTCCGGTCACACCCCAGCAGCCCTCCCACCTCAGCCCCTTCAAGACCCCAGGGCTCCCCCAACCGTGCTGCACAGATCCTGCCCTGACCATAGTCACCACGTTGATCCCCACGTTGAGCAAGATGAAGCTGACCGGGATCAGAAGAATTGAGTATCCTTGCTCCTGGCATTTCCTGGGGATGGGGCCAGTGAACGGCTCGGCTCGGTAGTAGTGTCGCTCACCCATGGCCGTTGGTCCCAGGACTGCCTGGGCCCCCTGCCCTCCAGTTTTAACTGGGAGCCAGACTGGGTCATAATGGGGCAGGTGTTGAGGTCACAGTGAGGGAGGGGGATGAAAGAAAAGGGGGGCCCAGAGTGGCATTCCCTGGTAACCAGGGTCAGGTAAGCTGAGCCTGGACAGTCAAACAGGGCCCGGTGGCCGGCATACATCCCCTCGAGCGGTCATTCATTCGCTCACCGCCCGCTGACTCACTTGTTCAAATGACACATTGCGTCTCTTGGCCCCTCTTGAGACTAGGAAGACCTTGGCCTCAGAGGCCTGCTGAAGGCCTGGCTGGAGTCCAGAGCCTCAGCCTTCTTCATGCCCTTCACTGGGCCTGGAGCTGGACCTGCCCAGATGTGGAACCTCCCAGTTTGGAAGCAACTTCTTGTATGAGGCTCTCTGTGGACAGGGACAGCTGAGACACAGAGGAGGTGCCCAGAGACCAGGGGTTTGGAGTCTGCAGCTGCAGATGTACTTAGTGCATGGTATAGGACCAGGAGGGGCCTGCTGGCAGAACTGTGGCCACTAAACCAAAGGGAACCTCAGGCCAAGAAGGGGACACTGGCTTCTTATTGCAGGAAGCCAAGCGCAGGGACCCAGGCTGGCAGAAGGAGTGGCGCTTCCAAGCCACAGACCACCAATGTTTCCTGGACTCTGGCGCTCTTTATTCCTCTCTCCATGCCCTGCCGCCCCCTGCCCCTGCCCCCATTTGCTGCTGGTAAGTTCATTTTCCCAGTCTGGCTCCCGTGCAGAGAGGGCCTGGAGGCCGAGGTGGAAGGTAGCAGCGAGTTGGCCCGCGCTTGGCCCTCCTGCGGTTGCCGCTTCAGCACCAGACTGTCATACACCTGGTAGTTGGCATTGCCTCCCGGGTTCCGGCTGAGTGGCATGAAGGTGGGCGGGGGTGGAGGGTGCTCGGTAGCCTGGACGTCGGGCAGGAGGTGAGAGGGGCGGAGGAGCAGCGCTGAGCTGGGAGCCGGGGCCCGCTGGTCCGAGGCCTCGGCCAGTACCGTGAGGGAGGGGGAGGTGGCCACAGGGCGCCGCAAGGGCAGGATCTCAGCCCATTCGGCCGCCGGGTGCCGCACCTCGTGGGGATCGCGGGAGTAATCCAAGTGTCCCGTGGAGGGGTGCAGGCTGCGGTTGGACTCGCTGTGAGCACAGCTGGGGAGGCTACGTCTGTGGGCCGGTGGGGTGTTGCGCTACCAGGCTTCGGGCCGGTAGCCCGGAGGCACCAGAGCGGATGGAGGCTCAGAGCCCTCCAGACCCAGACTCCGCCGCGGGCCCAGTTGCCGTCCTTTCGGCCCGTGAGCCCCTCGACCTGCACCTGGCCGCCCCCACCGGCGCCCAGCCCCGGCGCCGCCACCTGTGTGCCGGTGTGTCCCTCCACAGCTCCCTCCGACAAAAGCCCCCCCACCACCACCCCGCCCCTCTGGCGTGTCAGCGCGGCCGGGTGCGGGAGCGGGATGGAGGGCAGGGGCCGCTTCCCCGGGCCTGCCGGCCACCAGGGGCGGGGTCCTGAGCTCGGCGGGGTGTGTGGGGTAGGGGTGGCCTTGCCGGGGCTGAGGGGCCGTGGCGACTCAATGGTGGCTCCCAGTGGCTTCGGGCCAGCTGCTGTCGGGCAGGAGGGCCGGCCCGGGCTGCGGCCGGGCTGCGCCTAGCGCCGCGTGGGCGGGCAGGGCCGATGCCCAAGGGACCGCGGGCCCCGGGCCCTGAAGCCTCCGGGGCCACGTCCCTGTGAGCGACGTGCGGGATCTTGGGCGGGGCGCCAAGCGCCGAAGGCTTTGCTGGGTCACGGCCGCCCTGGGCTGGGAGGTGGTCGCCAAACCCTCCGCCGCCGCCCGATACCCGAGACCTCCGTTCCCCCTGCCGGGGCGGGCGAGGGGGCCGTGCCGGGGCGGGCGGGCCGCCAGGCTGGCGTTAAGGCGCCAGCGCCTGCGAAACTGGGCCTCAAGAGGCAGCCAGCGGACCCCGCCCCCGTCTACGGCCATACCACCCTGAACGCGCCCGATCTCGTCTGATCTCGGAAGCTAAGCAGGGTCGGGCCTGGTTAGTACTTGGATGGGAGACCGCCTGGGAATACCGGGTGCTGTAGGCTTTTTGCCTCCCGCTCCGCCCGCCTTCTCCTTTACTCGCCCGCGGCGGGGGCCGCCGGCTCCGCCCCCGCCGGGCCCCGCTGCAGGCCCCACCTCCTCAGGCCCCTCCCACCACGGCGCGCGCCGGCGGGGGCGCTCCCCGCCGGCCCGGCCGGCCAGGCGGCCAGAAGGCGGCCCTGGAAGGCAGCCGCACCCCAGACGCTCCCGGGGCGGCTGGCCCGGACCCAGACTCCGCCGCGGGCCCAGTTGCCGTCCTTTCGGCCCGCGAGCCCCTCGACCTGCACCTGGCCGCCCCCACCGGCGCCCAGCCCCGGCGCCGACACCTGTGTGCCGGTGTGTCCCTCCACAGCTCCCTCCGACAAAAGCCCCCCCACCACCACCCCGCCCCTCTGGCGTGTCACCGCGGCCGGGTGCGGGAGCGGGATGGAGGGCAGGGGCCGCTTCCCCGGGCCTGCCGGCCACCAGGGGCGGGGTCCTGAGCTCGGCGGGGGGTGTGGGGCAGGGGTGGCCTTGCCGGGGCTGAGGGGCCGTGGCGACTCAATGGTGGCTCCCAGTGGCTTCGGGCCAGCTGCTGTCGGGCAGGAGGGCCGGCCCGGGCTGTGGCCGGGCTGCGCCTAGCGCCGCGTGGGCGGGCAGGGCCGATGCCCAAGGGACCGCGGGCCCCGGGCCCTGAAGCCTCCGGGGCCACGTCCCTGTGAGCGACGTGCGGGATCTTGGGCGGGGCGCCAAGCGCCGAAGGGTTTGCTGGGTCACGGCCGCCCTGGGCTGGGAGGTGGTCGCCAAACCCTCTGCCGCCGCCCGATACCCGAGACCTCCGTTCCCCCTGCCGGGGCGGGCGGGCCGCCAGGCTGGCGTTAGGGCGCCAGCGCCAGCGAAACTGGGCCTCTAGAGGCCGCCCGCGGCCCCCGCCCCCGTCTACGGCCATACCACCCTGAACGCGCCCGATCTCGTCTGATCTCGGAAGCTAAGCAGGGTCGGGCCTGGTTAGTACTTGGATGGGAGACCGCCTGGGAATACCGGGTGCTGTAGGCTTTTTGCCTCCCGCTCCGCCCGCCTTCTCCTTTACTCGCCCGCGGCGTGGGGGCCGCCGGCTCCGCCCCCGCCGAGCCCCGCTGCAGGCAGGAGTCAAGGTGGTTTGCCTGCCCGAGCAGGAAGCTTGGGCGATGGCAGAAGCGGGAAGAAACTCTTGAGCACAGGTTCTTGGGATCCACGGAGCAGCGCATGCACATGCGATGGCTGCCTACACAGCTGGCTTGCTTGTCTGTGGGGAAAGGCGAGATGGGTCAGGGCCTGGGTTCCTGAGGGGCTGAGAATCAAGGCAGGGATAGAAGAAAGGGGACAGGCCCACATCCCCTGAACCCACGCCGGCGCCCACTCACCTTTGTGGAAAATACGATTGAAAAGTGCCCGCAAGAATCTCTTCAGATGCCTCCAGAGTTGAGGGAAGAAGGGGAGGGGCGAGGCCGGGAGCAGGGTGAGCCCTGAAATCCAACCCTTGTCCGGTCACACCCCAGCAGCCCTCCCACCTCAGCCCCTTCAAGACCCCAGGGCTCCCCCAACCGCGCTGCACAGATCCTGCCCTGACCATAGTCACCACGTTGATCCCCACGTTGAGCAAGATGAAGCTGACCGGGATCAGAAGAATTGAGTATCCTTGCTCCTGGCATTTCCTGGGGATGGGGCCAGTGAACGGCTCGGCTCGGTAGTAGTGTCGCTCACCCATGGCCGTTGGTCCCAGGACTGCCTGGGCCCCCTGCCCTCCAGTTTTAACTGGGAGCCAGACTGGGTCATAATGGGGCAGGTGTTGAGGTCACAGTGAGGGAGGGGGATGAAAGAAAAGGGGGGCCCAGAGTGGCATTCCCTGGTAACCAGGGTCAGGTAAGCTGAGCCTGGACAGTCAAACAGGGCCCGGTGGCCGGCATACATCCCCTCGAGCGGTCATTCATTCGCTCACCGCCCGCTGACTCACTTGTTCAAATGACACATTGCGTCTCTTGGCCCCTCTTGAGACTAGGAAGACCTTGGCCTCAGAGGCCTGCTGAAGGCCTGGCTGGAGTCCAGAGCCTCAGCCTTCTTCATGCCCTTCACTGGGCCTGGAGCTGGACCTGCCCAGATGTGGAACCTCCCAGTTTGGAAGCAACTTCTTGTATGAGGCTCTCTGTGGACAGGGACAGCTGAGACACAGAGGAGGTGCCCAGAGACCAGGGGTTTGGAGTCTGCAGCTGCAGATGTACTTAGTGCATGGTATAGGACCAGGAGGGGCCTGCTGGCAGAACTGTGGCCACTAAACCAAAGGGAACCTCAGGCCAAGAAGGGGACACTGGCTTCTTATTGCAGGAAGCCAAGCGCAGGGACCCAGGCTGGCAGAAGGAGTGGCGCTTCCAAGCCACAGACCACCAATGTTTCCTGGACTCTGGCGCTCTTTATTCCTCTCTCCATGCCCTGCCGCCCCCTGCCCCTGCCCCTGCCCCCATTTGCTGCTGGTAAGTTCATTTTCCCAGTCTGGCTCCCGTGCAGAGAGGGCCTGGAGGCCGAGGTGGAAGGTAGCAGCGAGTTGGCCCGCGCTTGGCCCTCCTGCGGTTGCCGCTTCAGCACCAGACTGTCATACAGCTGGTAGTTGGCATTGCCTCCCGGGTTCCGGCTGAGTGGCATGAAGGTGGGCGGGGGTGGAGGGTGCTCGGTAGCCTGGACGTCGGGCAGGAGGTGAGAGGGGCGGAGGAGCAGCGCTGAGCTGGGAGCCGGGGCCCGCTGGTCCGAGGCCTCGGCCAGTACCGTGAGGGAGGCGGAGGTGGCCACAGGGCGCCGCAAGGGCGGGATCTCAGCCCATTCGGCCGCCGGGTGCCGCACCTCGTGGGGATCGCGGGAGTAATCCAAGTGTCCCGTGGAGGGGTGCAGGCTGCAGTTGGACTCGCTGTGAGCACAGCTGGGGAGGCTACGTCTGTGGGCCGGTGGGGTGTTGCGCTACCAGGCTTCGGGCCGGTAGCCCGGAGGCACCAGAGCGGATGGAGGCTCAGAGCCCTCCAGACCCAGACTCCGCCGCGGGCCCAGTTGCCGTCCTTTTGGCCCGTGAGCCCCTCGACCTGCACCTGGCCGCCCCCACCGGCGCCCAGCCCCGGCGCCGCCACCTGTGTGCCGGTGTGTCCCTCCACAGCTCCCTCCGACAAAAGCCCCCCCACCACCACCCCGCCCCTCTGGCGTGTCACCGCGGCCGGGTGCGGGAGCGGGATGGAGGGCAGGGGCCGCTTCCCCGGGCCTGCCGGCCACCAGGGGCGGGGTCCTGAGCTCGGCGGGGGGTGTGGGGCAGGGGTGGCCTTGCCGGGGCTGAGGGGCCGTGGCGACTCAATGGTGGCTCCCAGTGGCTTCGGGCCAGCTGCTGTCGGGCAGGAGGGCCGGCCCGGGCTGTGGTCGGGCTGCGCCTAGCGCCGCGTGGGCGGGCAGGGCCGATGCCCAAGGGACCGCGGGCCCCGGGCCCTGAAGCCTCCGGGGCCACGTCCCTGTGAGCGACGTGCGGGATCTTGGGCGGGGCGCCAAGCGCCGAAGGCTTTGCTGGGTCACGGCCGCCCTGGGCTGGGAGGTGGTCGCCAAACCCTCCGCCGCCGCCCGATACCCGAGACCTCCGTTGCCCCTGCCTGGGCGGGCGAGGGGGCCCTGCCGGAGCGGGCGGGCCGCCAGGCTGGCGTTAAGGCGCCAGCGCCTGCGAAACTGGGCCTCAAGAGGCAGCCCGCGGCCCCCGCCCCCATCTACGGCCATATCACCCTGAACGCGCCCGATCTTGTCTGATCTCGGAAGCTAAGCAGGGTCGGGCCTGGTTAGTACTTGGATGGGAGACCGCCTGGGAATACCGGGTGCTGTAGGCTTTTTGCCTCCCGCTCCGCCCGCCTTCTCCTTTACTCGCCCGCGGCGGGGGGGCCGCCGGCTCCGCCCCCGCCGAGCCCCGCTGCAGGCAGGAGTCAAGGTGGTTTGCCTGCCCGAGCAGGAAGCTTGGGCGATGGCAGAAGCGGGAAGAAACTCTTGAGCACAGGTTCTTGGGATCCACGGAGCAGCGCATGCACATGCGATGGCTGCCTACACAGCTGGCTTGCTTGTCTGTGGGGAAAGGCGAGATGGGTCAGGGCCTGGGTTCCTGAGGGGCTGAGAATCAAGGCAGGGATAGAAGAAAGGGGACAGGCCCACATCCCCTGAACCCACGCCGGCGCCCACTCACCTTTGTGGAAAATACGATTGAAAAGTGCCCGCAAGAATCTCTTCAGATGCCTCCAGAGTTGAGGGAAGAAGGGGAGGGGCGAGGCCGGGAGCAGGGTGAGCCCTGAAATCCAACCCTTGTCCGGTCACACCCCAGCAGCCCTCCCACCTCAGCCCCTTCAAGACCCCAGGGCTCCCCCAACCGCGCTGCACAGATCCTGCCCTGACCATAGTCACCACGTTGATCCCCACGTTGAGCAAGATGAAGCTGACCGGGATCAGAAGAATTGAGTATCCTTGCTCCTGGCATTTCCTGGGGATGGGGCCAGTGAACGGCTCGGCTCGGTAGTAGTGTCGCTCACCCATGGCCGTTGGTCCCAGGACTGCCTGGGCCCCCTGCCCTCCAGTTTTAACTGGGAGCCAGACTGGGTCATAATGGGGCAGGTGTTGAGGTCACAGTGAGGGAGGGGGATGAAAGAAAAGGGGGGCCCAGAGTGGCATTCCCTGGTAACCAGGGTCAGGTAAGCTGAGCCTGGACAGTCAAACAGGGCCCGGTGGCCGGCATACATCCCCTCGAGCGGTCATTCATTCGCTCACCGCCCGCTGACTCACTTGTTCAAATGACACATTGCGTCTCTTGGCCCCTCTTGAGACTAGGAAGACCTTGGCCTCAGAGGCCTGCTGAAGGCCTGGCTGGAGTCCAGAGCCTCAGCCTTCTTCATGCCCTTCACTGGGCCTGGAGCTGGACCTGCCCAGATGTGGAACCTCCCAGTTTGGAAGCAACTTCTTGTATGAGGCTCTCTGTGGACAGGGACAGCTGAGACACAGAGGAGGTGCCCAGAGACCAGGGGTTTGGAGTCTGCAGCTGCAGATGTACTTAGTGCATGGTATAGGACCAGGAGGGGCCTGCTGGCAGAACTGTGGCCACTAAACCAAAGGGAACCTCAGGCCAAGAAGGGGACACTGGCTTCTTATTGCAGGAAGCCAAGCGCAGGGACCCAGGCTGGCAGAAGGAGTGGCGCTTCCAAGCCACAGACCACCAATGTTTCCTGGACTCTGGCGCTCTTTATTCCTCTCTCCATGCCCTGCCGCCCCCTGCCCCTGCCCCTGCCCCCATTTGCTGCTGGTAAGTTCATTTTCCCAGTCTGGCTCCCGTGCAGAGAGGGCCTGGAGGCCGAGGTGGAAGGTAGCAGCGAGTTGGCCCGCGCTTGGCCCTCCTGCGGTTGCCGCTTCAGCACCAGACTGTCATACACCTGGTAGTTGGCATTGCCTCCCGGGTTCCGGCTGAGTGGCATGAAGGTGGGCGGGGGTGGAGGGTGCTCGGTAGCCTGGACGTCGGGCAGGAGGTGAGAGGGGCGGAGGAGCAGCGCTGAGCTGGGAGCCGGGGCCCGCTGGTCCGAGGCCTCGGCCAGTACCGTGAGGGAGGCGGAGGTGGCCACAGGGCGCCGCAAGGGCGGGATCTCAGCCCATTCGGCCGCCGGGTGCCGCACCTCGTGGGGATCGCGGGAGTAATCCAAGTGTCCCGTGGAGGGGTGCAGGCTGCAGTTGGACTCGCTGTGAGCACAGCTGGGGAGGCTACGTCTGTGGGCCGGTGGGGTGTTGCGCTACCAGGCTTCGGGCCGGTAGCCCGGAGGCACCAGAGCGGATGGAGGCTCAGAGCCCTACAGACCCAGACTCCGCCGCGGGCCCAGTTGCCGTCCTTTTGGCCCGTGAGCCCCTCGACCTGCACCTGGCCGCCCCCACCGGCGCCCAGCCCCGGCGCCGCCACCTGTGTGCCGGTGTGTCCCTCCACAGCTCCCTCCGACAAAAGCCCCCCCACCACCACCCCGCCCCTCTGGCGTGTCACCGCGGCCGGGTGCGGGAGCGGGATGGAGGGCAGGGGCCGCTTCCCCGGGCCTGCCGGCCACCAGGGGCGGGGTCCTGAGCTCGGCGGGGGGTGTGGGGCAGGGGTGGCCTTGCCGGGGCTGAGGGGCCGTGGCGACTCAATGGTGGCTCCCAGTGGCTTCGGGCCAGCTGCTGTCGGGCAGGAGGGCCGGCCCGGGCTGTGGTCGGGCTGCGCCTAGCGCCGCGTGGGCGGGCAGGGCCGATGCCCAAGGGACCGCGGGCCCCGGGCCCTGAAGCCTCCGGGGCCACGTCCCTGTGAGCGACGTGCGGGATCTTGGGCGGGGCGCCAAGCGCCCAAGGCTTTGCTGGGTCACGGCCGCCCTGGGCTGGGAGGTGGTCGCCAAACCCTCCGCCGCCGCCCGATACCCGAGACCTCCGTTGCCCCTGCCTGGGCGGGCGAGGGGGCCCTGCCGGAGCGGGCGGGCCGCCAGGCTGGCGTTAAGGCGCCAGCGCCTGCGAAACTGGGCCTCAAGAGGCAGCCCGCGGCCCCCGCCCCCATCTACGGCCATATCACCCTGAACGCGCCCGATCTTGTCTGATCTCGGAAGCTAAGCAGGGTCGGGCCTGGTTAGTACTTGGATGGGAGACCGCCTGGGAATACCGGGTGCTGTAGGCTTTTTGCCTCCCGCTCCGCCCGCCTTCTCCTTTACTCGCCCGCGGCGGGGGGGCCGCCGGCTCCGCCCCCGCCGAGCCCCGCTGCAGGCAGGAGTCAAGGTGGTTTGCCTGCCCGAGCAGGAAGCTTGGGCGATGGCAGAAGCGGGAAGAAACTCTTGAGCACAGGTTCTTGGGATCCACGGAGCAGCGCATGCACATGCGATGGCTGCCTACACAGCTGGCTTGCTTGTCTGTGGGGAAAGGCGAGATGGGTCAGGGCCTGGGTTCCTGAGGGGCTGAGAATCAAGGCAGGGATAGAAGAAAGGGGACAGGCCCACATCCCCTGAACCCACGCCGGCGCCCACTCACCTTTGTGGAAAATACGATTGAAAAGTGCCCGCAAGAATCTCTTCAGATGCCTCCAGAGTTGAGGGAAGAAGGGGAGGGGCGAGGCCGGGAGCAGGGTGAGCCCTGAAATCCAACCCTTGTCCGGTCACACCCCAGCAGCCCTCCCACCTCAGCCCCTTCAAGACCCCAGGGCTCCCCCAACCGCGCTGCACAGATCCTGCCCTGACCATAGTCACCACGTTGATCCCCACGTTGAGCAAGATGAAGCTGACCGGGATCAGAAGAATTGAGTATCCTTGCTCCTGGCATTTCCTGGGGATGGGGCCAGTGAACGGCTCGGCTCGGTAGTAGTGTCGCTCACCCATGGCCGTTGGTCCCAGGACTGCCTGGGCCCCCTGCCCTCCAGTTTTAACTGGGAGCCAGACTGGGTCATAATGGGGCAGGTGTTGAGGTCACAGTGAGGGAGGGGGATGAAAGAAAAGGGGGGCCCAGAGTGGCATTCCCTGGTAACCAGGGTCAGGTAAGCTGAGCCTGGACAGTCAAACAGGGCCCGGTGGCCGGCATACATCCCCTCGAGCGGTCATTCATTCGCTCACCGCCCGCTGACTCACTTGTTCAAATGACACATTGCGTCTCTTGGCCCCTCTTGAGACTAGGAAGACCTTGGCCTCAGAGGCCTGCTGAAGGCCTGGCTGGAGTCCAGAGCCTCAGCCTTCTTCATGCCCTTCACTGGGCCTGGAGCTGGACCTGCCCAGATGTGGAACCTCCCAGTTTGGAAGCAACTTCTTGTATGAGGCTCTCTGTGGACAGGGACAGCTGAGACACAGAGGAGGTGCCCAGAGACCAGGGGTTTGGAGTCTGCAGCTGCAGATGTACTTAGTGCATGGTATAGGACCAGGAGGGGCCTGCTGGCAGAACTGTGGCCACTAAACCAAAGGGAACCTCAGGCCAAGAAGGGGACACTGGCTTCTTATTGCAGGAAGCCAAGCGCAGGGACCCAGGCTGGCAGAAGGAGTGGCGCTTCCAAGCCACAGACCACCAATGTTTCCTGGACTCTGGCGCTCTTTATTCCTCTCTCCATGCCCTGCCGCCCCCTGCCCCTGCCCCTGCCCCCATTTGCTGCTGGTAAGTTCATTTTCCCAGTCTGGCTCCCGTGCAGAGAGGGCCTGGAGGCCGAGGTGGAAGGTAGCAGCGAGTTGGCCCGCGCTTGGCCCTCCTGCGGTTGCCGCTTCAGCACCAGACTGTCATACACCTGGTAGTTGGCATTGCCTCCCGGGTTCCGGCTGAGTGGCATGAAGGTGGGCGGGGGTGGAGGGTGCTCGGTAGCCTGGACGTCGGGCAGGAGGTGAGAGGGGCGGAGGAGCAGCGCTGAGCTGGGAGCCGGGGCCCGCTGGTCCGAGGCCTCGGCCAGTACCGTGAGGGAGGCGGAGGTGGCCACAGGGCGCCGCAAGGGCGGGATCTCAGCCCATTCGGCCGCCGGGTGCCGCACCTCGTGGGGATCGCGGGAGTAATCCAAGTGTCCCGTGGAGGGGTGCAGGCTGCAGTTGGACTCGCTGTGAGCACAGCTGGGGAGGCTACGTCTGTGGGCCGGTGGGGTGTTGCGCTACCAGGCTTCGGGCCGGTAGCCCGGAGGCACCAGAGCGGATGGAGGCTCAGAGCCCTACAGACCCAGACTCCGCCGCGGGCCCAGTTGCCGTCCTTTTGGCCCGTGAGCCCCTCGACCTGCACCTGGCCGCCCCCACCGGCGCCCAGCCCCGGCGCCGCCACCTGTGTGCCGGTGTGTCCCTCCACAGCTCCCTCCGACAAAAGCCCCCCCACCACCACCCCGCCCCTCTGGCGTGTCACCGCGGCCGGGTGCGGGAGCGGGATGGAGGGCAGGGGCCGCTTCCCCGGGCCTGCCGGCCACCAGGGGCGGGGTCCTGAGCTCGGCGGGGGGTGTGGGGCAGGGGTGGCCTTGCCGGGGCTGAGGGGCCGTGGCGACTCAATGGTGGCTCCCAGTGGCTTCGGGCCAGCTGCTGTCGGGCAGGAGGGCCGGCCCGGGCTGTGGTCGGGCTGCGCCTAGCGCCGCGTGGGCGGGCAGGGCCGATGCCCAAGGGACCGCGGGCCCCGGGCCCTGAAGCCTCCGGGGCCACGTCCCTGTGAGCGACGTGCGGGATCTTGGGCGGGGCGCCAAGCGCCCAAGGCTTTGCTGGGTCACGGCCGCCCTGGGCTGGGAGGTGGTCGCCAAACCCTCCGCCGCCGCCCGATACCCGAGACCTCCGTTGCCCCTGCCTGGGCGGGCGAGGGGGCCCTGCCGGAGCGGGCGGGCCGCCAGGCTGGCGTTAAGGCGCCAGCGCCTGCGAAACTGGGCCTCAAGAGGCAGCCCGCGGCCCCCGCCCCCATCTACGGCCATATCACCCTGAACGCGCCCGATCTTGTCTGATCTCGGAAGCTAAGCAGGGTCGGGCCTGGTTAGTACTTGGATGGGAGACCGCCTGGGAATACCGGGTGCTGTAGGCTTTTTGCCTCCCGCTCCGCCCGCCTTCTCCTTTACTCGCCCGCGGCGGGGGGGCCGCCGGCTCCGCCCCCGCCGAGCCCCGCTGCAGGCAGGAGTCAAGGTGGTTTGCCTGCCCGAGCAGGAAGCTTGGGCGATGGCAGAAGCGGGAAGAAACTCTTGAGCACAGGTTCTTGGGATCCACGGAGCAGCGCATGCACATGCGATGGCTGCCTACACAGCTGGCTTGCTTGTCTGTGGGGAAAGGCGAGATGGGTCAGGGCCTGGGTTCCTGAGGGGCTGAGAATCAAGGCAGGGATAGAAGAAAGGGGACAGGCCCACATCCCCTGAACCCACGCCGGCGCCCACTCACCTTTGTGGAAAATACGATTGAAAAGTGCCCGCAAGAATCTCTTCAGATGCCTCCAGAGTTGAGGGAAGAAGGGGAGGGGCGAGGCCGGGAGCAGGGTGAGCCCTGAAATCCAACCCTTGTCCGGTCACACCCCAGCAGCCCTCCCACCTCAGCCCCTTCAAGACCCCAGGGCTCCCCCAACCGCGCTGCACAGATCCTGCCCTGACCATAGTCACCACGTTGATCCCCACGTTGAGCAAGATGAAGCTGACCGGGATCAGAAGAATTGAGTATCCTTGCTCCTGGCATTTCCTGGGGATGGGGCCAGTGAACGGCTCGGCTCGGTAGTAGTGTCGCTCACCCATGGCCGTTGGTCCCAGGACTGCCTGGGCCCCCTGCCCTCCAGTTTTAACTGGGAGCCAGACTGGGTCATAATGGGGCAGGTGTTGAGGTCACAGTGAGGGAGGGGGATGAAAGAAAAGGGGGGCCCAGAGTGGCATTCCCTGGTAACCAGGGTCAGGTAAGCTGAGCCTGGACAGTCAAACAGGGCCCGGTGGCCGGCATACATCCCCTCGAGCGGTCATTCATTCGCTCACCGCCCGCTGACTCACTTGTTCAAATGACACATTGCGTCTCTTGGCCCCTCTTGAGACTAGGAAGACCTTGGCCTCAGAGGCCTGCTGAAGGCCTGGCTGGAGTCCAGAGCCTCAGCCTTCTTCATGCCCTTCACTGGGCCTGGAGCTGGACCTGCCCAGATGTGGAACCTCCCAGTTTGGAAGCAACTTCTTGTATGAGGCTCTCTGTGGACAGGGACAGCTGAGACACAGAGGAGGTGCCCAGAGACCAGGGGTTTGGAGTCTGCAGCTGCAGATGTACTTAGTGCATGGTATAGGACCAGGAGGGGCCTGCTGGCAGAACTGTGGCCACTAAACCAAAGGGAACCTCAGGCCAAGAAGGGGACACTGGCTTCTTATTGCAGGAAGCCAAGCGCAGGGACCCAGGCTGGCAGAAGGAGTGGCGCTTCCAAGCCACAGACCACCAATGTTTCCTGGACTCTGGCGCTCTTTATTCCTCTCTCCATGCCCTGCCGCCCCCTGCCCCTGCCCCTGCCCCCATTTGCTGCTGGTAAGTTCATTTTCCCAGTCTGGCTCCCGTGCAGAGAGGGCCTGGAGGCCGAGGTGGAAGGTAGCAGCGAGTTGGCCCGCGCTTGGCCCTCCTGCGGTTGCCGCTTCAGCACCAGACTGTCATACACCTGGTAGTTGGCATTGCCTCCCGGGTTCCGGCTGAGTGGCATGAAGGTGGGCGGGGGTGGAGGGTGCTCGGTAGCCTGGAGGTCGGGCAGGAGGTGAGAGGGGCGGAGGAGCAGCGCTGAGCTGGGAGCCGGGGCCCGCTGGTCCGAGGCCTCGGCCAGTACCGTGAGGGAGGCGGAGGTGGCCACAGGGCGCCGCAAGGGCGGGATCTCAGCCCATTCGGCCGCCGGGTGCCGCACCTCGTGGGGATCGCGGGAGTAATCCAAGTGTCCCGTGGAGGGGTGCAGGCTGCAGTTGGACTCGCTGTGAGCACAGCTGGGGAGGCTACGTCTGTGGGCCGGTGGGGTGTTGCGCTACCAGGCTTCGGGCCGGTAGCCCGGAGGCACCAGAGCGGATGGAGGCTCAGAGCCCTACAGACCCAGACTCCGCCGCGGGCCCAGTTGCCGTCCTTTTGGCCCGTGAGCCCCTCGACCTGCACCTGGCCGCCCCCACCGGCGCCCAGCCCCGGCGCCGCCACCTGTGTGCCGGTGTGTCCCTCCACAGCTCCCTCCGACAAAAGCCCCCCCACCACCACCCCGCCCCTCTGGCGTGTCACCGCGGCCGGGTGCGGGAGCGGGATGGAGGGCAGGGGCCGCTTCCCCGGGCCTGCCGGCCACCAGGGGCGGGGTCCTGAGCTCGGCGGGGGGTGTGGGGCAGGGGTGGCCTTGCCGGGGCTGAGGGGCCGTGGCGACTCAATGGTGGCTCCCAGTGGCTTCGGGCCAGCTGCTGTCGGGCAGGAGGGCCGGCCCGGGCTGTGGTCGGGCTGCGCCTAGCGCCGCGTGGGCGGGCAGGGCCGATGCCCAAGGGACCGCGGGCCCCGGGCCCTGAAGCCTCCGGGGCCACGTCCCTGTGAGCGACGTGCGGGATCTTGGGCGGGGCGCCAAGCGCCGAAGGCTTTGCTGGGTCACGGCCGCCCTGGGCTGGGAGGTGGTCGCCAAACCCTCCGCCGCCGCCCGATACCCGAGACCTCCGTTGCCCCTGCCTGGGCGGGCGAGGGGGCCCTGCCGGAGCGGGCGGGCCGCCAGGCTGGCGTTAAGGCGCCAGCGCCTGCGAAACTGGGCCTCAAGAGGCAGCCCGCGGCCCCCGCCCCCATCTACGGCCATATCACCCTGAACGCGCCCGATCTTGTCTGATCTCGGAAGCTAAGCAGGGTCGGGCCTGGTTAGTACTTGGATGGGAGACCGCCTGGGAATACCGGGTGCTGTAGGCTTTTTGCCTCCCGCTCCGCCCGCCTTCTCCTTTACTCGCCCGTGGCGGGGGGGCCGCCGGCTCCGCCCCCGCCGAGCCCCGCTGCAGGCAGGAGTCAAGGTGGTTTGCCTGCCCGAGCAGGAAGCTTGGGCGATGGCAGAAACGGGAAGAAACTCTTGAGCACAGGTTCTTGGGATCCACGGAGCAGCGCATGCACATGCGATGGCTGCCTACACAGCTGGCTTGCTTGTCTGTGGGGAAAGGCGAGATGGGTCAGGGCCTGGGTTCCTGAGGGGCTGAGAATCAAGGCAGGGATAGAAGAAAGGGGACAGGCCCACATCCCCTGAACCCACGCCGGCGCCCACTCACCTTTGTGGAAAATACGATTGAAAAGTGCCCGCAAGAATCTCTTCAGATGCCTCCAGAGTTGAGGGAAGAAGGGGAGGGGCGAGGCCGGGAGCAGGGTGAGCCCTGAAATCCAACCCTTGTCCGGTCACACCCCAGCAGCCCTCCCACCTCAGCCCCTTCAAGACCCCAGGGCTCCCCCAACCGCGCTGCACAGATCCTGCCCTGACCATAGTCACCACGTTGATCCCCACGTTGAGCAAGATGAAGCTGACCGGGATCAGAAGAATTGAGTATCCTTGCTCCTGGCATTTCCTGGGGATGGGGCCAGTGAACGGCTCGGCTCGGTAGTAGTGTCGCTCACCCATGGCCGTTGGTCCCAGGACTGCCTGGGCCCCCTGCCCTCCAGTTTTAACTGGGAGCCAGACTGGGTCATAATGGGGCAGGTGTTGAGGTCACAGTGAGGGAGGGGGATGAAAGAAAAGGGGGGCCCAGAGTGGCATTCCCTGGTAACCAGGGTCAGGTAAGCTGAGCCTGGACAGTCAAACAGGGCCCGGTGGCCGGCATACATCCCCTCGAGCGGTCATTCATTCGCTCACCGCCCGCTGACTCACTTGTTCAAATGACACATTGCGTCTCTTGGCCCCTCTTGAGACTAGGAAGACCTTGGCCTCAGAGGCCTGCTGAAGGCCTGGCTGGAGTCCAGAGCCTCAGCCTTCTTCATGCCCTTCACTGGGCCTGGAGCTGGACCTGCCCAGATGTGGAACCTCCCAGTTTGGAAGCAACTTCTTGTATGAGGCTCTCTGTGGACAGGGACAGCTGAGACACAGAGGAGGTGCCCAGAGACCAGGGGTTTGGAGTCTGCAGCTGCAGATGTACTTAGTGCATGGTATAGGACCAGGAGGGGCCTGCTGGCAGAACTGTGGCCACTAAACCAAAGGGAACCTCAGGCCAAGAAGGGGACACTGGCTTCTTATTGCAGGAAGCCAAGCGCAGGGACCCAGGCTGGCAGAAGGAGTGGCGCTTCCAAGCCACAGACCACCAATGTTTCCTGGACTCTGGCGCTCTTTATTCCTCTCTCCATGCCCTGCCGCCCCCTGCCCCTGCCCCCATTTGCTGCTGGTAAGTTCATTTTCCCAGTCTGGCTCCCGTGCAGAGAGGGCCTGGAGGCCGAGGTGGAAGGTAGCAGCGAGTTGGCCCGCGCTTGGCCCTCCTGCGGTTGCCGCTTCAGCACCAGACTGTCATACACCTGGTAGTTGGCATTGCCTCCCGGGTTCCGGCTGAGTGGCATGAAGGTGGGCGGGGGTGGAGGGTGCTCGGTAGCCTGGACGTCGGGCAGGAGGTGAGAGGGGCGGAGGAGCAGCGCTGAGCTGGGAGCCGGGGCCCGCTGGTCCGAGGCCTCGGCCAGTACCGTGAGGGAGGCGGAGGTGGCCACAGGGCGCCGCAAGGGCAGGATCTCAGCCCATTCGGCCGCCGGGTGCCGCACCTCGTGGGGATCGCGGGAGTAATCCAAGTGTCCCGTGGAGGGGTGCAGGCTGCAGTTGGACTCGCTGTGAGCACAGCTGGGGAGGCTACGTCTGTGGGCCGGTGGGGTGTTGCGCTACCAGGCTTCGGGCCGGTAGCCCGGAGGCACCAGAGCGGATGGAGGCTCAGAGCCCTCCAGACCCAGACTCCGCCGCGGGCCCAGTTGCCGTCCTTTCGGCCCGTGAGCCCCTCGACCTGCACCTGGCCGCCCCCACCGGCGCCCAGCCCCGGCGCCGCCACCTGTGTGCCGGTGTGTCCCTCCACAGCTCCCTCCGACAAAAGCCCCCCCACCACCACCCCGCCCCTCTGGCGTGTCACCGCGGCCGGGTGCGGGAGCGGGATGGAGGGCAGGGTCCGCTTCCCCGGGCCTGCCGGCCACCAGGGGCGGGGTCCTGAGCTCGGCGGGGTGTGTGGGGCAGGGGTGGCCTTGCCGGGGCTGAGGGGCCGTGGCGACTC
The DNA here is from genome assembly GCF_964270905.1 of Leucopleurus acutus. Lineage (NCBI taxonomy): Eukaryota > Metazoa > Chordata > Mammalia > Artiodactyla > Delphinidae > Leucopleurus > Leucopleurus acutus. Next base: position 39,532,083 of record NC_139161.1, read on the forward strand.
AATGGTGGCTCCCAGTGGCTTCGGGCCAGCTGCTGTCGGGCAGGAGGGCCGGCCCGGGCTGTGGTCGGGCTGCGCCTAGCGCCGCGTGGGCGGGCAGGGCCGATGCCCAAGGGACCGCGGGCCCCGGGCCCTGAAGCCTCCGGGGCCACGTCCCTGTGAGCGACGTGCGGGATCTTGGGCGGGGCGCCAAGCGCCGAAGGGTTTGCTGGGTCACGGCCGCCCTGGGCTGGGAGGTGGTCGCCAAACCCTCCGCCGCCGCCCGATACCCGAGACCTCCGTTCCCCCTGCCGGGGCGGGCGGGCCGCCAGGCTGGCGTTAAGGCGCCAGCGCCTGCGAAACTGGGCCTCAAGAGGCAGCCAGCGGACCCCGCCCCCGTCTACGGCCATACCACCCTGAACGCGCCCGATCTCGTCTGATCTCGGAAGCTAAGCAGGGTCGGGCCTGGTTAGTACTTGGATGGGAGACCGCCTGGGAATACCGGGTGCTGTAGGCTTTTTGCCTCCCGCTCCGCCCGCCTTCTCCTTTACTCGCCCGCGGCGGGGGCCGCCGGCTCCGCCCCCGCCGGGCCCCGCTGCAGGCCCCACCTCCTCAGGCCCCTCCCACCACGGCGCGCGCCGGCGGGGGCGCTCCCCGCCGGCCCGGCCGGCCAGGCGGCCAGAAGGCGGCCCTGGAAGGCAGCCGCACCCCAGACGCTCCCGGGGCGGCTGGCCCGGACCCAGACTCCGCCGCGGGCCCAGTTGCCGTCCTTTCGGCCCGCGAGCCCCTCGACCTGCACCTGGCCGCCCCCACCGGCGCCGACACCTGTGTGCCGGTGTGTCCCTCCACAGCTCCCTCCGACAAAAGCCCCCCCACCACCACCCCGCCCCTCTGGCGTGTCACCGCGGCCGGGTGCGGGAGCGGGATGGAGGGCAGGGGCCGCTTCCCCGGGCCTGCCGGCCACCAGGGGCGGGGTCCTGAGCTCGGCGGGGGGTGTGGGGCAGGGGTGGCCTTGCCGGGGCTGAGGGGCCGTGGCGACTCAATGGTGGCTCCCAGTGGCTTCGGGCCAGCTGCTGTCGGGCAGGAGGGCCGGCCCGGGCTGTGGCCGGGCTGCGCCTAGCGCCGCGTGGGCGGGCTGGGCTGATGCCCAAGGGACCGCGGGCCCCGGGCCTTGAAGCCTCCGGGGCCACGTCCCTGTGAGCGACGTGCGGGATCTTGGGCGGGGCGCCAAGCGCCGAAGGGTTTGCTGGGTCACGGCCGCCCTGGGCTGGGAGGTGGTCGCCAAACCCTCCGCCGCCGCCTGATACCCGAGACCTCCGTTCCCCCTGCCGGGGCGGGCGGGCCGCCAGGCTGGCGTTAGGGCGCCAGCGCCAGCGAAACTGGGCCTCTAGAGGCCGCCCGCGGCCCCCGCCCCCGTCTACGGCCATACCACCCTGAACGCGCCCGATCTCGTCTGATCTCGGAAGCTAAGCAGGGTCGGGCCTGGTTAGTACTTGGATGGGAGACCGCCTGGGAATACCGGGTGCTGTAGGCTTTTTGCCTCCCGCTCCACCCGCCTTCTCCTTTACTCGCCCGCGGCGGGGGGGCCGCCGGCTCCGCCCCCGCCGAGCCCCGCTGCAGGCAGGAGTCAAGGTGGTTTGCCTGCCCGAGCAGGAAGCTTGGGCGATGGCAGAAGCGGGAAGAAACTCTTGAGCACAGGTTCTTGGGATCCACGGAGCAGCGCATGCACATGCGATGGCTGCCTACACAGCTGGCTTGCTTGTCTGTGGGGAAAGGCGAGATGGGTCAGGGCCTGGGTTCCTGAGGGGCTGAGAATCAAGGCAGGGATAGAAGAAAGGGGACAGGCCCACATCCCCTGAACCCACGCCGGCGCCCACTCACCTTTGTGGAAAATACGATTGAAAAGTGCCCGCAAGAATCTCTTCAGATGCCTCCAGAGTTGAGGGAAGAAGGGGAGGGGCGAGGCCGGGAGCAGGGTGAGCCCTGAAATCCAACCCTTGTCCGGTCACACCCCAGCAGCCCTCCCACCTCAGCCCCTTCAAGACCCCAGGGCTCCCCCAACCGCGCTGCACAGATCCTGCCCTGACCATAGTCACCACGTTGATCCCCACGTTGAGCAAGATGAAGCTGACCGGGATCAGAAGAATTGAGTATCCTTGCTCCTGGCATTTCCTGGGGATGGGGCCAGTGAACGGCTCGGCTCGGTAGTAGTGTCGCTCACCCATGGCCGTTGGTCCCAGGACTGCCTGGGCCCCCTGCCCTCCAGTTTTAACTGGGAGCCAGACTGGGTCATAATGGGGCAGGTGTTGAGGTCACAGTGAGGGAGGGGGATGAAAGAAAAGGGGGGCCCAGAGTGGCATTCCCTGGTAACCAGGGTCAGGTAAGCTGAGCCTGGACAGTCAAACAGGGCCCGGTGGCCGGCATACATCCCCTCGAGCGGTCATTCATTCGCTCACCGCCCGCTGACTCACTTGTTCAAATGACACATTGCGTCTCTTGGCCCCTCTTGAGACTAGGAAGACCTTGGCCTCAGAGGCCTGCTGAAGGCCTGGCTGGAGTCCAGAGCCTCAGCCTTCTTCATGCCCTTCACTGGGCCTGGAGCTGGACCTGCCCAGATGTGGAACCTCCCAGTTTGGAAGCAACTTCTTGTATGAGGCTCTCTGTGGACAGGGACAGCTGAGACACAGAGGAGGTGCCCAGAGACCAGGGGTTTGGAGTCTGCAGCTGCAGATGTACTTAGTGCATGGTATAGGACCAGGAGGGGCCTGCTGGCAGAACTGTGGCCACTAAACCAAAGGGAACCTCAGGCCAAGAAGGGGACACTGGCTTCTTATTGCAGGAAGCCAAGCGCAGGGACCCAGGCTGGCAGAAGGAGTGGCGCTTCCAAGCCACAGACCACCAATGTTTCCTGGACTCTGGCGCTCTTTATTCCTCTCTCCATGCCCTGCCGCCCCCTGCCCCTGCCCCCATTTGCTGCTGGTAAGTTCATTTTCCCAGTCTGGCTCCCGTGCAGAGAGGGCCTGGAGGCCGAGGTGGAAGGTAGCAGCGAGTTGGCCCGCGCTTGGCCCTCCTGCGGTTGCCGCTTCAGCACCAGACTGTCATACACCTGGTAGTTGGCATTGCCTCCCGGGTTCCGGCTGAGTGGCATGAAGGTGGGCGGGGGTGGAGGGTGCTCGGTAGCCTGGACGTCGGGCAGGAGGTGAGAGGGGCGGAGGAGCAGCGCTGAGCTGGGAGCCGGGGCCCGCTGGTCCGAGGCCTCGGCCAGTACCGTGAGGGAGGCGGAGGTGGCCACAGGGCGCCGCAAGGGCAGGATCTCAGCCCATTCGGCCGCCGGGTGCCGCACCTCGTGGGGATCGCGGGAGTAATCCAAGTGTCCCGTGGAGGGGTGCAGGCTGCGGTTGGACTCGCTGTGAGCACAGCTGGGGAGGCTACGTCTGTGGGCCGGTGGGGTGTTGCGCTACCAGGCTTCGGGCCGGTAGCCCGGAGGCACCAGAGCGGATGGAGGCTCAGAGCCCTCCAGACCCAGACTCCGCCGCGGGCCCAGTTGCCGTCCTTTCGGCCCGTGAGCCCCTCGACCTGCACCTGGCCGCCCCCACCGGCGCCCAGCCCCGGCGCCGCCACCTGTGTGCCGGTGTGTCCCTCCACAGCTCCCTCCGACAAAAGCCCCCCCACCACCACCCCGCCCCTCTGGCGTGTCACCGCGGCCGGGTGCGGGAGTGGGATGGAGGGCAGGGGCCGCTTCCCCGGGCCTGCCGGCCACCAGGGGCGGGGTCCTGAGCTCGGCGGGGTGTGTGGGGCAGGGGTGGCCTTGCCGGGGCTGAGGGGCCGTGGCGACTCAATGGTGGCTCCCAGTGGCTTCGGGCCAGCTGCTGTCGGGCAGGAGGGCCGGCCCGGGCTGTGGTCGGGCTGCGCCTAGCGCCGCGTGGGCGGGCAGGGCCGATGCCCAAGGGACCACGGGCCCCGGGCCCTGAAGCCTCCGGGGCCACGTCCCTGTGAGCGACGTGCGGGATCTTGGGCGGGGCGCCAAGCGCCGAAGGGTTTGCTGGGTCACGGCCGCCCTGGGCTGGGAGGTGGTCGCCAAACCCTCCGCCGCCGCCCGATACCCGAGACCTCCGTTCCCCCTGCCGGGGCGGGCGGGCCGCCAGGCTGGCGTTAGGGCGCCAGCGCCAGCGAAACTGGGCCTCTAGAGGCCGCCCGCGGCCCCCGCCCCCGTCTACGGCCATACCACCCTGAACGCGCCCGATCTCGTCTGATCTCGGAAGCTAAGCAGGGTCGGGCCTGGTTAGTACTTGGATGGGAGACCGCCTGGGAATACCGGGTGCTGTAGGCTTTTTGCCTCCCGCTCCGCCCGCCTTCTCCTTTACTCGCCCGCGGCGGGGGCCGCCGGCTCCGCCCCCGCCGGGCCCCGCTGCAGGCCCCACCTCCTCAGGCCCCTCCCACCACGGCGCGCGCCGGCGGGGGCGGTCCCCGCCGGCCCGGCCGGCCAGGCGGCCAGAAGGCGGCCCTGGAAGGCAGCCGCACCCCAGACGCTCCCGGGGCGGCTGGCCCGGACCCAGACTCCGCCGCGGGCCCAGTTGCCGTCCTTTCGGCCCGCGAGCCCCTCGACCTGCACCTGGCCGCCCCCACCGGCGCCCAGCCCCGGCGCCGACACCTGTGTGCCGGTGTGTCCCTCCACAGCTCCCTCCGACAAAAGCCCCCCCCCCACCACCCCGCCCCTCTGGCGTGTCACCGCGGCCGGGTGCGGGAGCGGGATGGAGGGCAGGGGCCGCTTCCCCGGGCCTGCCGGCCACCAGGGGCGGGGTCCTGAGCTCGGCGGTGTGTGTGGGGCAGGGGTGGCCTTGCCGGGGCTGAGGGGCCGTGGCGACTCAATGGTGGCTCCCAGTGGCTTCGGGCCAGCTGCTGTCGGGCAGGAGGGCCGGCCCGGGCTGTGGCCGGGCTGCGCCTAGCGCCGCGTGGGCGGGCAGGGCCGATGCCCAAGGGACCGCGGGCCCCGGGCCCTGAAGCCTCCGGGGCCACGTCCCTGTGAGCGACGTGCGGGATCTTGGGCGGGGCGCCAAGCGCCGAAGGGTTTGCTGGGTCACGGCCGCCCTGGGCTGGGAGGTGGTCGCCAAACCCTCCGCCGCCGCCCGATACCCGAGACCTCCGTTCCCCCTGCCGGGGCGGGCGGGCCGCCAGGCTGGCGTTAGGGCGCCAGCGCCAGCGAAACTGGGCCTCTAGAGGCCGCCCGCGGCCCCCGCCCCCGTCTACGGCCATACCACCCTGAACGCGCCCGATCTCGTCTGATCTCGGAAGCTAAGCAGGGTCGGGCCTGGTTAGTACTTGGATGGGAGACCGCCTGGGAATACCGGGTGCTGTAGGCTTTTTGCCTCCCGCTCCACCCGCCTTCTCCTTTACTCGCCCGCGGCGGGGGGGCCGCCGGCTCCGCCCCCGCCGAGCCCCGCTGCAGGCAGGAGTCAAGGTGGTTTGCCTGCCCGAGCAGGAAGCTTGGGCGATGGCAGAAGCGGGAAGAAACTCTTGAGCACAGGTTCTTGGGATCCACGGAGCAGCGCATGCACATGCGATGGCTGCCTACACAGCTGGCTTGCTTGTCTGTGGGGAAAGGCGAGATGGGTCAGGGCCTGGGTTCCTGAGGGGCTGAGAATCAAGGCAGGGATAGAAGAAAGGGGACAGGCCCACATCCCCTGAACCCACGCCGGCGCCCACTCACCTTTGTGGAAAATACGATTGAAAAGTGCCCGCAAGAATCTCTTCAGATGCCTCCAGAGTTGAGGGAAGAAGGGGAGGGGCGAGGCCGGGAGCAGGGTGAGCCCTGAAATCCAACCCTTGTCCGGTCACACCCCAGCAGCCCTCCCACCTCAGCCCCTTCAAGACCCCAGGGCTCCCCCAACCGCGCTGCACAGATCCTGCCCTGACCATAGTCACCACGTTGATCCCCACGTTGAGCAAGATGAAGCTGACCGGGATCAGAAGAATTGAGTATCCTTGCTCCTGGCATTTCCTGGGGATGGGGCCAGTGAACGGCTCGGCTCGGTAGTAGTGTCGCTCACCCATGGCCGTTGGTCCCAGGACTGCCTGGGCCCCCTGCCCTCCAGTTTTAACTGGGAGCCAGACTGGGTCATAATGGGGCAGGTGTTGAGGTCACAGTGAGGGAGGGAGATGAAAGAAAAGGGGGGCCCAGAGTGGCATTCCCTGGTAACCAGGGTCAGGTAAGCTGAGCCTGGACAGTCAAACAGGGCCCGGTGGCCGGCATACATCCCCTCGAGCGGTCATTCATTCGCTCACCGCCCGCTGACTCACTTGTTCAAATGACACATTGCGTCTCTTGGCCCCTCTTGAGACTAGGAAGACCTTGGCCTCAGAGGCCTGCTGAAGGCCTGGCTGGAGTCCAGAGCCTCAGCCTTCTTCATGCCCTTCACTGGGCCTGGAGCTGGACCTGCCCAGATGTGGAACCTCCCAGTTTGGAAGCAACTTCTTGTATGAGGCTCTCTGTGGACAGGGACAGCTGAGACACAGAGGAGGTGCCCAGAGACCAGGGGTTTGGAGTCTGCAGCTGCAGATGTACTTAGTGCATGGTATAGGACCAGGAGGGGCCTGCTGGCAGAACTGTGGCCACTAAACCAAAGGGAACCTCAGGCCAAGAAGGGGACACTGGCTTCTTATTGCAGGAAGCCAAGCGCAGGGACCCAGGCTGGCAGAAGGAGTGGCGCTTCCAAGCCACAGACCACCAATGTTTCCTGGACTCTGGCGCTCTTTATTCCTCTCTCCATGCCCTGCCGCCCCCTGCCCCTGCCCCCATTTGCTGCTGGTAAGTTCATTTTCCCAGTCTGGCTCCCGTGCAGAGAGGGCCTGGAGGCCGAGGTGGAAGGTAGCAGCGAGTTGGCCCGCGCTTGGCCCTCCTGCGGTTGCCGCTTCAGCACCAGACTGTCATACACCTGGTAGTTGGCATTGCCTCCCGGGTTCCGGCTGAGTGGCATGAAGGTGGGCGGGGGTGGAGGGTGCTCGGTAGCCTGGACGTCGGGCAGGAGGTGAGAGGGGTGGAGGAGCAGCGCTGAGCTGGGAGCCGGGGCCCGCTGGTCCGAGGCCTCGGCCAGTACCGTGAGGGAGGCGGAGGTGGCCACAGGGCGCCGCAAGGGCAGGATCTCAGCCCATTCGGCCGCCGGGTGCCGCACCTCGTGGGGATCGCGGGAGTAATCCAAGTGTCCCGTGGAGGGGTGCAGGCTGCGGTTGGACTCGCTGTGAGCACAGCTGGGGAGGCTACGTCTGTGGGCCGGTGGGGTGTTGCGCTACCAGGCTTCGGGCCGGTAGCCCGGAGGCACCAGAGCGGATGGAGGCTCAGAGCCCTCCAGACCCAGACTCCGCCGCGGGCCCAGTTGCCGTCCTTTCGGCCCGTGAGCCCCTCGACCTGCACCTGGCCGCCCCCACCGGCGCCCAGCCCCGGCGCCGCCACCTGTGTGCCGGTGTGTCCCTCCACAGCTCCCTCTGACAAAAGCCCCCCCACCACCACCCCGCCCCTCTGGCGTGTCACCGCGGCCGGGTGCGGGAGCGGGATGGAGGGCAGGGGCCGCTTCCCCGGGCCTGCCGGCCACCAGGGGCGGGGTCCTGAGCTCGGCGGGGGGTGTGGGGCAGGGGTGGCCTTGCCGGGGCTGAGGGGCCGTGGCGACTCAATGGTGGCTCCCAGTGGCTTCGGGCCAGCTGCTGTCGGGCAGGAGGGCCGGCCCGGGCTGTGGCCGGGCTGCGCCTAGCGCCGCGTGGGCGGGCAGGGCCGATGCCCAAGGGACCGCGGGCCCCGGGCCCTGAAGCCTCCGGGGCCACGTCCCTGTGAGCGACGTGCGGGATCTTGGGCGGGGCGCCAAGCGCCGAAGGCTTTGCTGGGTCACGGCCGCCCTGGGCTGGGAGGTGGTCGCCAAACCCTCCGCCGCTGCCCGATACCCGAGACCTCCGTTGCCCCTGCCTGGGCGGGCGAGGGGGCCCTGCCGGAGCGGGCGGGCCGCCAGGCTGGCGTTAAGGCGCCAGCGCCTGCGAAACTGGGCCTCAAGAGGCAGCCCGCGGCCCCCGCCCCCGTCTACGGCCATACCACCCTGAACGCGCCCGATCTCGTCTGATCTCGGAAGCTAAGCAGGGTCGGGCCTGGTTAGTACTTGGATGGGAGACCGCCTGGGAATACCGGGTGCTGTAGGCTTTTTGCCTCCCGCTCCACCCGCCTTCTCCTTTACTCGCCCGCGGCGGGGGGGCCGCCGGCTCCGCCCCCGCCGAGCCCCGCTGCAGGCAGGAGTCAAGGTGGTTTGCCTGCCCGAGCAGGAAGCTTGGGCGATGGCAGAAGCGGGAAGAAACTCTTGAGCACAGGTTCTTGGGATCCACGGAGCAGCGCATGCACATGCGATGGCTGCCTACACAGCTGGCTTGCTTGTCTGTGGGGAAAGGCGAGATGGGTCAGGGCCTGGGTTCCTGAGGGGCTGAGAATCAAGGCAGGGATAGAAGAAAGGGGACAGGCCCACATCCCCTGAACCCACGCCGGCGCCCACTCACCTTTGTGGAAAATACGATTGAAAAGTGCCCGCAAGAATCTCTTCAGATGCCTCCAGAGTTGAGGGAAGAAGGGGAGGGGCGAGGCCGGGAGCAGGGTGAGCCCTGAAATCCAACCCTTGTCCGGTCACACCCCAGCAGCCCTCCCACCTCAGCCCCTTCAAGACCCCAGGGCTCCCCCAACCGCGCTGCACAGATCCTGCCCTGACCATAGTCACCACGTTGATCCCCACGTTGAGCAAGATGAAGCTGACCGGGATCAGAAGAATTGAGTATCCTTGCTCCTGGCATTTCCTGGGGATGGGGCCAGTGAACGGCTCGGCTCGGTAGTAGTGTCGCTCACCCATGGCCGTTGGTCCCAGGACTGCCTGGGCCCCCTGCCCTCCAGTTTTAACTGGGAGCCAGACTGGGTCATAATGGGGCAGGTGTTGAGGTCACAGTGAGGGAGGGAGATGAAAGAAAAGGGGGGCCCAGAGTGGCATTCCCTGGTAACCAGGGTCAGGTAAGCTGAGCCTGGACAGTCAAACAGGGCCCGGTGGCCGGCATACATCCCCTCGAGCGGTCATTCATTCGCTCACCGCCCGCTGACTCACTTGTTCAAATGACACATTGCGTCTCTTGGCCCCTCTTGAGACTAGGAAGACCTTGGCCTCAGAGGCCTGCTGAAGGCCTGGCTGGAGTCCAGAGCCTCAGCCTTCTTCATGCCCTTCACTGGGCCTGGAGCTGGACCTGCCCAGATGTGGAACCTCCCAGTTTGGAAGCAACTTCTTGTATGAGGCTCTCTGTGGACAGGGACAGCTGAGACACAGAGGAGGTGCCCAGAGACCAGGGGTTTGGAGTCTGCAGCTGCAGATGTACTTAGTGCATGGTATAGGACCAGGAGGGGCCTGCTGGCAGAACTGTGGCCACTAAACCAAAGGGAACCTCAGGCCAAGAAGGGGACACTGGCTTCTTATTGCAGGAAGCCAAGCGCAGGGACCCAGGCTGGCAGAAGGAGTGGCGCTTCCAAGCCACAGACCACCAATGTTTCCTGGACTCTGGCGCTCTTTATTCCTCTCTCCATGCCCTGCCGCCCCCTGCCCCTGCCCCCATTTGCTGCTGGTAAGTTCATTTTCCCAGTCTGGCTCCCGTGCAGAGAGGGCCTGGAGGCCGAGGTGGAAGGTAGCAGCGAGTTGGCCCGCGCTTGGCCCTCCTGCGGTTGCCGCTTCAGCACCAGACTGTCATACACCTGGTAGTTGGCATTGCCTCCCGGGTTCCGGCTGAGTGGCATGAAGGTGGGCGGGGGTGGAGGGTGCTCGGTAGCCTGGACGTCGGGCAGGAGGTGAGAGGGGCGGAGGAGCAGCGCTGAGCTGGGAGCCGGGGCCCGCTGGTCCGAGGCCTCGGCCAGTACCGTGAGGGAGGCGGAGGTGGCCACAGGGCGCCGCAAGGGCAGGATCTCAGCCCATTCGGCCGCCGGGTGCCGCACCTCGTGGGGATCGCGGGAGTAATCCAAGTGTCCCGTGGAGGGGTGCAGGCTGCGGTTGGACTCGCTGTGAGCACAGCTGGGGAGGCTACGTCTGTGGGCCGGTGGGGTGTTGCGCTACCAGGCTTCGGGCCGGTAGCCCGGAGGCACCAGAGCGGATGGAGGCTCAGAGCCCTCCAGACCCAGACTCCGCCGCGGGCCCAGTTGCCGTCCTTTCGGCCCGTGAGCCCCTCGACCTGCACCTGGCCGCCCCCACCGGCGCCCAGCCCCGGCGCCGCCACCTGTGTGCCGGTGTGTCCCTCCACAGCTCCCTCTGACAAAAGCCCCCCCACCACCACCCCGCCCCTCTGGCGTGTCACCGCGGCCGGGTGCGGGAGCGGGATGGAGGGCAGGGGCCGCTTCCCCGGGCCTGCCGGCCACCAGGGGCGGGGTCCTGAGCTCGGCGGGGGGTGTGGGGCAGGGGTGGCCTTGCCGGGGCTGAGGGGCCGTGGCGACTCAATGGTGGCTCCCAGTGGCTTCGGGCCAGCTGCTGTCGGGCAGGAGGGCCGGCCCGGGCTGTGGCCGGGCTGCGCCTAGCGCCGCGTGGGCGGGCAGGGCCGATGCCCAAGGGACCGCGGGCCCCGGGCCCTGAAGCCTCCGGGGCCACGTCCCTGTGAGCGACGTGCGGGATCTTGGGCGGGGCGCCAAGCGCCGAAGGCTTTGCTGGGTCACGGCCGCCCTGGGCTGGGAGGTGGTCGCCAAACCCTCCGCCGCTGCCCGATACCCGAGACCTCCGTTGCCCCTGCC